>NW_013953079.1:48680-50285 GCF_001266775.1 Austrofundulus limnaeus
GTAAAAGGTCAAATCAACATGCTGTTTGATCATTTTAGAAGTTTTCTGTGTAAGCAGAAATTATTCAAATAAAAACAAAAAAGATTAAAAATAATTTGATTTTGTGCCTTGACTTGGTTTTGCAACAAAAGCTTGAAAAATATGAAGCGCTTCATGTTTTATAAGGCTTCTATATAATCACACAATAAAACAGACAGGAAAGGCTACAGCAGTCTGTAAAAACCACCTAACATCCACGTTTTAAGTTAAAAAGTGACCTCTGTCTTATTGAAGAAGTTTTGTTGTTGTTGTTGTTTTCCTGTTTGTGTTCGTCTCAGCAGCTTGTTGCCATTTTAGCGATGATGGACAGGAAAGTTGTCGTGGCGAAGCCGGGGTTCAGCATCAGCTGCTGCATCAGGTCTCTGCCTTTCTCTCTGGTGCTCACTGAACACATCGCGCTTTTCCACATTTTCACCAACCTTCCACCTGGTAGATGACAAAGGATCACAGTCATCTGTGGAACTTGGCCACAACAACAACAAAACAAACAAACAAACAAAAAAAAAACTTTTAGTGTTTGTGTCCTACCAAGAAAAGTGTTGACCCTCCTCATCCAGGAGAAAATAGATAGTGAGTGGTTCTCCTCCTTACTCAGGTCAGCAATTTTTGGAGCCACGTCACCCTTCTAGACACATCAGTAAAACTGTAAGGGATAGAAGTTAAAATACATTTTGTAGCATAATGTGTGAAATAAGTCGATGTCATGATCGCACCTTTAGGACTCGACTCGGCAGAGGGGTGATAAACAGCAAGGATTTCTCCAAGCTGGAGTGAAAATGAGCTGCAGAGACGTACTCAGCTGAGTTCAACCAGCTGTTGGCAAACGACACCTCCTCAGATGAATAATGGCTCTGCCTAAAGGAGATAACAACAGAAAGGTGAGCACTAGAAAAGCTAAAGAAAACTGAAACAGAGATATCAACTGTCTAAGATAAAACTACAAAACGTAGAGATAAAGTTGGTTCATTTGACAGGTAATTGTCATCTAAATGCCAATATCCAGGCCAGCTGACAAGAAAACCAATTTTTAAATGTAATGTTCCTTCTAGTTTTTGAAAATAATAATAATAATAAAATGTGAAAAGCCATTCTGCACTTTAGGATGGACGCTACGGAGAATCTACCTGCTAAAGCAGCACGGTGCTTAGGCCTGTGGTTTAGACCAATCAGTGTGGACGAAGCAACAATAGCCTCTGATTGAACAATAAGACACAACTATGAGTGCAAAGAAGTGTTAAGAATCAACCAGAAGCATTCCTGAATGTTTATTAAAGGGGCAATATTATGTGTTTCTCAGGCATACATTTACCATAAYAAAGTATCTATGTCACTTTTAGCTGTTATTAAAATGCTGTTTTTATGTTTAAATAGAAAATAAACTTGTCTTCTCATCACTTCCTCTTCTAAACGCCTTGAAATTGACCTCTGTCTCTTTAAGAACCTCCTTCCGCTTCTGTCTCGCGGGTGGTCGCGCTCGCGGGGGGAGGGGAGTAGCCATGATGCTGTTTACTTGGCATCTGAAAATACATTTCCTCAAAGGTATTTTTAATCTGAAAAGAGCTTCAC
>NW_013953079.1:50534-59096 GCF_001266775.1 Austrofundulus limnaeus
TTATAACATGATATAAAACTCAAAAAAAGTTGATTTTACATGATATTGCCCCTTTAACCTTTATTTTAATCAGGCAAATCCCAGTGAGATCATGGATCTCTTTTGCAAAGGAGGCCTGGGACTGAAGGCAGCCTAACAAGCCATGAGGAGAACCCAGGAGCTTCTTCCTGTGAGACATCAGAGCAAACCATTGAGCCAATGTGCTGCCATGATGTGAATCTAACTAAAACGAACTTAAGATTAACAAGAGAGATGGATGGATGGATGGATGGATGGATGGATGGATGGATGGATGGATGGATGGATGGATGGATGGATGGATGGATGGATGGGTGGATGGAGTACTTGGCATTGCATGCTTCAGAGGCATAAAGTGAAGCCATCTGGGCTGTCCAGTAGACACCAAGGATTGAGTCTTTCTTCTCGTTGTCAGGTAAAGTGGAYTCAGCCTTGAGAGCCTTGAAGAAACACACAAATACACAGTTTGAATGATCTCAACCARTTAATTCTTAGCATTTTRTCAGAAGAAAGACARTTCTRCAATTGGAGTCTWATTCTAACACKTTCTGAGTTAACTGACGTCTAGTGTTGTTMATTTACAGAGCTGATTTTATCAGTGWTGTCTCAACTYTGGGGASAGTCAAATAAGCTCTGCCCACTRTATTCTGAAAAGCCCCGCCCTCTTACACCTCACGCCCAACTTCCACTGTTGTTRTTTTTCTGTTTACTTTGCTGACAGCCCATTGAACCCTGGGATATCGTTGGCCAYGTAGATAGGATACRCAAATGCAGCCTACTGGAATGAATACAGGTGCCYACAAATTGGGACAGCCTACGGTGAAATGCAGTTACGTGAGGAGCTGACATGGGCTGCAACCCCTGAATTGAGACACAGGCCCGGTCACAGTACACCCTCATGTCCTTCAAATGAGCATTCCTGTTGAAGGGTTCGAGTGTGTAGTGTGTCCCRATTCTCTGGATTGGTCTTTCGTCCCTCCCCTTTTGTTCTCTTGATCCATACTTCGGCTAAGCGGACAAGCRGACGCTGTAACATTTTGAATTAAAAGGCAGAGGTGTCCACTAAGCACCTTCCAATCAAGTGGTGGCGGTAATGCACTTAAATGAGTCTGACAATAAAATCAAAGAAGAAGAACTTATAGGAGGCATGTATAAGCCTTCTTTGTTTCATGAACTTCCTTCTCCTAAAACAATGACTGCTTGTTGTGATTGTATCATTTTTAGCAGTACAAATGCCAAAACARCGACCGGTCCTGCCATTTTGCATGTCACAGTTACGATGCTGAGGATCAAGTCGATGACGTAACCCGTATTGGCCCAATTCTCCAAATTCTGAACACTTGTAACCTGCGAACTCAACCCTTATGTGCACTTCGACTACACACTTCATAGAGGGGCGTAGGGTGCAAGTGGGACCAGGCTTCAGTTGTACTTTTCTACTACTGAGCCGTGACAACACAGCACTACAAAGAGTTGAAATTCAAATCTGAGCCAAGGACCAGTGCTGTTTTTTATGTGGTAGTTAATTGACTTCAAGTAGGATTTTCATATTATAGATTTCGATGTTGAGTTAAATTTAACCCTTTTCATAGTGTTAATATAATTTGAACTTTATTCATTATGATAACACATTGATGATGTTAATATTTAGCTACTGAGAGTGATGTTCCAACTATATCGCAGTGTTCAACATTAATTCAGTGTACTTTTAAAACTCTTCTGGTTTTATTATACACCACAGAAATATAGTTTTAACACTAATTGGTGTAATAATTTTGAGTCTTTTAAAATGTTAGTGGTTGTTCCAATGTAAACTTTGATAGTGTTAAAGGGATCCCCGATTAGTTGTAACATTAAACTTTATTTGATAAACATACATATTCTTTAACTGTAAAATAAAAACTGTAAAAATACCATAGGATGTTCGGTTTTAAACTAAAACTTTAAAAATATATTACACGGATGGGGCCATTTTATTTACACGCAAAGCATTCTGGGTAAATGATGACATCAACTAGGTCATCGGCACGAGGCTGCTAGCAAGCTATATCCACCCTGAAGGTTAATCTTGGACAATATCTGATGATCGACTCTTTTAAATGAAACCAGAGAGCGTTGACAGAGAGGAGAAGGTAGAAATGACTCAGCCTGTAACTGAAAATATGGATGGAGGACAACAGAGCTGCTTCATGGAAGAAGAACCTCAGCTTAGCCTGTTAGCTTTAGCGTTAGCCCCGACGCAATCACCATATATATGTATTAGCTCAGCGCTACACATTCTCCTCTCGTCACTGAGGTCCTCCATCCACATGACAGMRAGRGGAACACAAAAATGACTCAGCCTGCAACTGMAAATAYGGATGGAGGACCTCAGTTTAGCTTGTTTGTCGCGCAATATAGCGTGAGGGCTAACGCTAAAGCTAACAGGCTAAGCTGAGGTTCTTCTTCCATGAAGCAGCTCTGTTGTCCTCCATCCATATTTTCAGTTACAGGCTGAGTCCTTTCTACCTTCTCCTCTCTGTCAACGCTCTCTGGTTTCATTTAAAAGAGTCGATCATCAGATATTGTCCAGGATTAACCTTCAGGGTGGATATAGCTCGCTAGCAGCCTCGCACCGATGACCTAGTTGATGTCATCATTTACCCAGAATGCTTTGCGTGCAAATAAAATGGCTCTGTCCGTGTTAAAATATATTTTTAAAAATTTACAAAACTAAACAGCCTACAGTATTTTTACAGTCTTTATTTAACAGTTAAAATAAATGTTTATCAAATAAAGTTTAATGTTACAACTAATCGTGGATCCCTTTAAATTCAAACTTTCTAACTTGCTGTGGCAGTATGACCCTTTTGTAATCTACCGACATTCATTTACATTTTACCAGCGTGTGTAGATCAAGTACCTTGAAAAAGGCATCCCACTTTGCCATGACATCAGGGTACTGAGMTGAACAGGCAGCGTAGGTGGTACAGTACTCCTCCACACCTGCAGGTGCCTGCTGCTGCACCTGAAAATGCAGCAAAGACMGTTGTGGTCATCCTTGTGACAGTTAAAGGTTCAGTTGTGTTCTTATGTGATTAAAAAAAAACAAACAACATGAGGACCTGAATGTTTTCTCCCAGGAAGCCCTGCTGTGCAGCAGACAGGAAGGGAAGCACAGAAAGGAAGTAATTCACACCTGAAAAAAAGAAATTAATAGTGTGTAAGCGTCTGTGTGTGTGTGTGTGTGTGTGTGTGTGTGTGTTTCTGTTTGTTTGCTGTACTTACAGCCCCACCAGCTCTGAGCTGAAATGCACATAGCGTCTCCTGCCTGAAGGCCGCAGGTTGTTGAACCGGTTGGATCAGCGAGTCGACCTACAACAAAAAACATCCAACATCAAGATTCTTGGGATAACGAGATATGAACATTGTTTATAATTTTGATTGTGAAGGGATTTTCCTGAATGTTTTCTTTGCTATCATCTTACCTGAAGTCAGCATCCACCCCAGCTGCAGAGGCAGCCCCCACAGTGGGTTGTCTGTAGAGTTGGTCCCCATGCATCCCATAAAGGGATCTGTGGCAGCGATCAGCAGCCGGTACAAACTCATGCGGTTGAGAAACTGCCATGGGTTGGGAGTCACAATCCCGTTCTCCTCTGGCAGTTCCGTCACCCGGCTGGACGTTTGTGYCCAGTGGATCGGCATGCCGTTTTCCAAAACGACAGCAGAGCTGCTGAGAGACACAGCGCAGGCCAGGAGGAGGCTGAGGGCCACCAGACGCAGCAGCATGACTGACAGAGGTGCTGTGGAGAACAACGGAGTCAGGACCAAGAACTTTTTGAGGAATAGTGTACTCAAACTGCTCGCGTTTCTCTGTTCTGACTCCCCCTAACAAGCAAACACACGTCTGTTAAAGTGTGATAAGAGAGTTTACTGAGCTCAATGTTCCCCAAATACTCAGCATGGAGCGAAGTACAACTGACCATTCTTTTCAAAATGTCTGATGCCTTTAGAGCTTTCTTTTAGTCAAAAACCAAGTGTGATGGTTTAAGAGAGAAATCTGAAAAACACAACCTACCTGAAAGTCTGTGCAGATCGTTAACGCCCGTTGGATCCACAAAACAGGAATTCAACAGTGAAGTGACACTTTCTTAAGGACATGCAGAGAAGGCTGGCCCGATACAATTTAGATAACTTGCTTGGACTTTAAACTGAACACAGCTGATGTAAAGCAACATTACGTAAGGGCACTTTGTGATGTGTAATAAAACATTGAACTGTACCAAAGTATCAGTTTTTACCTGTGTCTGGTACAAAACAATTAGACTAAACGAAGAGTTGGGGAATTCATGCCGTATGCTCTCTTTAAATAACCCTGCTTTACCAAGAAACACGTTATAAATCAAACTAAAAACTGGCAGTCCAAATGGCAACATGTCTCAAAAGTTGCATTGATGGATTTAATCAGTGTGCATTGCCAATGCAATGCACACTATTGTGATTAGTTTCCCATCCAAGTCTTCTCAACTTTGCCATGCTTCTCCTCCTGCATACTTTGTCCTAGAGCTGCCATTGTAATTTATATCTGTAAAGCTCCTGTGCCAAATGATGGCTATGCATTTTGGTGCCTGTAAAACTTATAGTTTTTGACATATTAATGTTTAATAAATTATGATGGCAGTCAATAGAGCCTTCTATTGGTCCAATACTGCCCCCTGCTGCCTCTACACACTATGGTACTGCACCATAGTTTAATAATATTTAAACTCAATAGTTCAGTGATTACAATATTAATATGATAGTATTTTGAAGTTTTACTGTAATACTGTCTTTATGTTGTCCTATTGCTGTAATATATTGCACTGAAGTGTCAATAATTGCATTGACAAGGTAAACTTTTTCTGTATACATACAATACAATCCCTGGGATTGTCCTCTGCCACATCTCCTATAGTCTCATGATGAGCACTGTGGGCTTTCATGTAGGGGATCAGGGTTCAAATCCAGCTACTGTAACTTTAACAAAAAATCTCTTCAAACTTCATATTGTCACACAATTACCTTAATTACAAACACCTGCTGAYGTGACAGGCACAACCTGGTATAGAAAACACATTTGATCCTGGTCAAAGCTCTTTCTGCAGGCAAAGGCATGCTACGTGGCAATGCACACTTGTTTTTACATCGTAAAAACCCATGTCTAGTTTACAGTTTGTTTTCTCTATTGAGGTTTAAACTTCTTCCACCGGTAATGTCTTTCAGGGCTGCTGCAAAACTCCAGCTATTTAAACATCTTCATCTCATGTATTCAAAGATTTTTCTGTACTCTTATTATTCAGAGCTCTATGTCTGAAATATTGATTCTCACTGCACGGATCCAAAATGGGGGCAAACTGTTTATTTTCAAGGATTCAAGGAGTTTTATTGTCATTCGCATCACATGTGGTACATGTGGTGGAACGAAATTTGTATTCTCACAATCTAGTTACACCCTTAAGCAATTGAAATACAGATACAATGGATAAAAATTAAAAAAGATAGAACAAGTAGAATAGAGTAAGTAAAATAGAAACATAAATATACAAATATACAAAATATAGGAGATATGGGGGATAAGTAAGTTTGGAGTAGCAGCAGATTATAGCAAATGTAATTTTCCTTGCAGCAGATTATTGCATACAGAATGTGATTGTCTTCGTAAAGTGTCTGCTACAGCTTTGTGGTTTTGCACTTGATGCTCCGCATATTTGAAAAAGAAAAGAGAAGAATTTAAATAAAAGGATAGGTTTAAACTAAACAATGAGGCTGCAGTGCAAACTTGCCACTTTTGAAACGCACTGCTGCATTCAAACAAAAAAAAAACATTTCAAGTTTCGTCTGTTTTCTGGCCCCATTTTAAAGAAACTAAAATCACTTTAATTTTAAATGAGACTTGAGACAAAAACGAGCAAAAACTTACAGTTTTTAATCAGTTTAGCTTATTTTAATCAGATGCTGTGTCTTTTTTTGTCCTCATGCTCGATTTTAGATGATTTTCATGTTTTTGCTCATTTTTTAACGCACCTTCCTGAACGCACCTTCGCTGAGTGCAGCAGACGTCACGTGACACAGGGGCGTTCCTGTAAACCAGGAAACAACCCGCTGCTGCGAATCTCAACGAAGGTAAAGTCCAAACTTTTCCTAAACCGAGCCGAACATTTCGAGCAGGGATGAAAATGTAGACACATTTACGACGACAAAAAAAGATATAAGGCAGTTTCACGTGTTTTCAACTAAAATTGTAACTTGTCATTAAAAATGAGTTGCGAGTTTGATTCTAATATTGGCAAATGATTTGTTTTCGTTACAGTTTCGAGTCAACAAATTTATAGTTGACAGGATATAGTGTATAAAAGACCTTAATAGCTGGTAATATAGCAAAATAAATGCGTTTCGTCTCTCTGTGTGTCATTAAAACTCCGCCTTGTTCTTGTTGGGAATGACAGATAAATAAAGCGACAAAACAAAAGAGTGAACCACCTGCTTCTTTTATTTATTTTTTATTAAAAGTTTACTGCAGACATATTTCCTTGATTCGCAGATGATTATTTTCACAGGAAACTAGTTTCAGTCCTCTTGTGTCACAGGAAGTCAGCATGACTGGCCCAGTAGGAACCACCAAGAGCTGAGCACCGAAAAAAACGAGCCACAAGTGAACGCACCATGATTGAGAGTTTTTTTTATTTAAGAAGAAAAAAAACCGCACACAAAACTTTTACAAAAAAGATTTTGTTGTATGTAACTTGGTACATGTTTTCTACTGTAGAGTATATAAAGCTGCATTTAATTTTCTTTTAGTTGTTTTAGTGCTTTTAAACCTTTTTGCTGCCTTTGATATCGTGGATCATAATATTGTCACGACACAAGCAGGTCCTTGGTATCAAAAGCACAGTTTTAGTTCCACAGGTTTTTATTTTTTACTTAAGGGAATGTTTCTCTTTTGCAACTCCTCTGACTTGTGGGGTCCCTCAAGGGTCTATTTTAGGTCCACTTTTACATGATGCCTCTTAGGGTACAGTTTCTAGAAAATGCTACTATAAATATACGTTAGTGATGAGATCCAGGTTTTATATGCCCATTAAGTCAGACAGGGTCGTTCCACTTGAACCAGTCTTGAACTGTCTAAACTGCTGCTAAAAATAAGTTTTCCACCACTCTCCGTGATGAGGCATATTCTGTTTTTATTTGTGTTTTTGCACAGTGTTCCAGCTTCTTTTGGAGTTGGAGTCGTACTGGGGATTAAAGTCTGGTTCCTAAAAGGTATTTCCACATGTCGGTCATGTGAGCAGAGCGCTGACCTGAGTTAAACGTGATTATCAGATCCCAGTGTGACTCGTGAATGAGCTGGGATTGTGTTCTTCTGTGTCCTCGCAGCTTCCATCATGGCCTACCAGGCGGGGTTTACAGACGAGCTCAGAACTTTGGTCCAAAACATCAGCTCTAACATCCAGAGGATCACGCTGCTGAGTAATACACATGCTTCAACAATTCTTATACTAAGAGTTACACCCACATATGTTAGAAGCTGAATCGTGGTTTAAAAAAAAAAGGATGAATCAGCGCTAACGAACACTTTTTCTTTTTCTTTCTCAGCCTCTGAGATGCAAAAAGCTGTATCCCTGCTGGGAACGGCGCAGGACAGCAGCCAGCTCCGACAGACGCTGTGAGTTACGAGGGCTTTCATTTAACACTCCTCAAATCTTTRTACTTTGTTTCCAAGGAGCCAGACGTTCTTGYAATCTTTTACRTCCTGCTGAATCCCTTGGGAARCAAAATACAAAGAAACGAGGGACGACTCGAGACTTTTCTATGCTAAGCTGCTGCTTAGAACCTCTTCATCCCACTCTGGCTTACATGGAGCCGAAACCTGTGAGCCCCAACCAAGACCGGTGTGTCACAAGGTTAATGTAGGGAAATGAGTTCACTCACATCCGGCAGCTGGACAGTTTTCACAATCAACGGTTCAATTTTTCTGCACACGTAAAGCAGATGGACTGGAGGAAGTTCCACAAACAGGCTGCAGCTGACGAGCTGAATCTAGTTCAAACCATTGGTTTCTGTGGAGAGGTTTGGAACAATATCTGCTGTAGTGCTGTGAATATTCTCATTTTATGAAAATACTTTATTTCAGACCAGCTTGACGAGCTGAAGGCCGCTTGTCTGTGCCAGGGGCTGTATGAAACTTTATAAACTTTTCATTCCTTTGTGATTCTGACAGAAATGTTTTGACATTCCTCAAGTAGGAGCCCTRGGCTGCACAAGAAATGTTACAGCTTTCTTCCAAATAACCATAAATCAATCGATAAGTTGATTCACTCAATTCAATCATTTTCATCATTATAACATGCAAACACATTTTCTTTTAACACATAATATGCGTGAGTGAAAAGGGAGCAAGAAGAAGAAAAACCTTGTATAAACCTGCTCCTTTCTCAATAATTACAATTAATCTTTCATGGCCACATACATTAAATCACAAATAGAATCTGCGAACAATATATCGTTCTCCTCATTAAAGGGGACCTG
>NW_013953079.1:60349-64627 GCF_001266775.1 Austrofundulus limnaeus
ATATATTATAGTAGAGTATATAAAAGTCTCTATGGACTAGAGTTTAGAGCCTGGTCAGAATAAAATTTAGTTTCTCCGAACTGAAGCTTTTCAAAGCTCTATCTGCAGCAGGTAAGATATTAATTGTTCATTTTTCCACAGAACCCATATTTCAAAGGTTTTGTTCAGTCTCTGTATTAGATGCCTCAGTAAAAACAGCTCTACTTTAGTAAACTCAAAGAATCTTTGTGTTTGACAGTCAGCAGAAGCAGCAACAAGGCAACCTGCTGGCAAAGGAGACTGACAGACTCATGAAGTCGTTCGCTGCTCTTCCCGTCGGACACGATCAGGTACCAGATCACTTCAAGGCTCTGCTCCGATCGGTAAATTATCACACTTAATGCCAGTTCTTCGTTTCTCTGATAACATTTCTTCCCGTTGTGGTGTTAGCGACAGAGAAAGCTACAGAGAGAGCGTCTGCTGAACGACTTTTCAGCCGCTCTGAACAGCTTCCAGGCGACGCAGCGGCAGGCAGCCGACAGAGAGAGAGAATATGTGGCTCGGGTCCGAGCCAGCTCCAGGGTATCCACGGTGAGTGTTTTTTTTTTTAATTTAATTTTTTTGGATGACAAGTTGCATCATTATTATCATTTGACAAATATCGAGCCTTTTAGGACTTAAGGAGGTCACATAAACGTGTCTCTTTTTTGTTCCATCTCACTTGGCAACCTTCTCAGCTTACCTCACCAAACAAAAAAAATTGTATTTAATAAGGTGCTGCATGTTTATTTGCTCTCTGGGCTGGCTAAATTACTGGTAGAGTTCAAAAAAACAAATCTCTTTTTAAAATGTGAGACAGAAAACTTTTAACTTGAGCTCTTCTCTAACAGGGGGGTCAGTCTGAAGATACTTTTGGAATTGCACCTCCGAGGTAAATCCATCCTTCTTGTTTTTTTTTCCTTCCTCTCATTAATATAGTGAAAGTTTTAAATGCACGTTTTCCTGCAGTTACGCCCAGGTGCAGGCCGAGGCCGAGGTTTTCACTGACGAGGACCTGAAGCAGATCCAGGAGAGGGAGTCTGCCATCAGGCAGCTGGAGGTATCAAACACAATTAAAATATCCACAGGCTTTATTTGAAGAGAACCCCTCAGCTCTGTGCGAAACATCTAACATGAACCGGATGTCTTTCTGCTTCTTGTGTAGTCTGATATCACGGACATTAATGACATCTTTAAGGACCTGGGCGTGATGGTCCACGAGCAGGGAGACATGATAGGTGAGCCTCAGTCAGCTTTTGCATCTTTTCTTTTCTTTCGTCATTGTTTTTCACAGCTAAAGCAAWAGGACGGAAAGTCAAAGACATTTAATTTCCTGTTCTAAAACAATATCTTCACATTCAGTACAATATAAAATACCAGTGAGTAAAAGTTGTGTRTTTAAAGGAAGTTATTTTGTTTCAATCCCCCGTCCTACACTGCAAAAAATGTCCATCTTACCAAGTTTTAAAACTTTATATCCAGACACAAAGTCTTTTTGATCNACCCATTACACACGATCAGCTGGGGTTTGAGACTGCAGGAAAGAGACACTGAAGTGGATGATATAAGATATTTTTTTAAAGGAAAGCTTGTGTTGGAGCTGTTTTGTTTCTCAGCTTACCTAAACTGCAGCAGAACATTGCTGCGTTGTCAATAAACAGGTAACTAAGTTAAAGCAAATGCAGGTGGTTCATTTCCATAAATTATGAGCTTCAGTTGGTGTTTAGAAGTTGACTTCCTGAGCTGCTCGATGGGTTCCTTTTAGAATCTGATTTTATATCAAATCTGTTCAGATCTCAGCAGTAATTTGTGTTTATTTGTTGTCCTGCAGACAGTATAGAAGCTAACGTGGAGAGTGCAGACTCCTGCGTTCAGAGTGCTCAACAGCAGCTGAGTCAAGCTGCAGGCTACCAGGTAAAATTAGGATTTTAGTTTAATCCTGACTGGTTCTATTATGGTCTGCCTTATATCACTGATTTCTTAAAGGGAACCCTGACTAGTTGTAATATTAGACATTGATAAACATTTACTTCAACTGTAAAACAAAGACTGCAAAAATACTGTAGGCTGTTTTTGTTTTTATCAAAACAAGATAATATATTTTCACACGGATGGTGACGCTTTATTAACGCCGCAAAGCATACTGGGTAAATGATGGCGTTTATTAGATGTTCCAGTCCGAAGCTGCAAGCTCCTATCCACTCTGAAGGTTAATCTTATATCTTTGACAATCAGCCCTTTTAAATGAAACCGGAGCGCGTTGTCAGAGAGAAGTTATAAATGACTGTAACTGAAAATGCAGATGGAGGACAACAGAGCTGCTTCAGATTCAGATTCTCTTTATCGTCGTTCAAACATAACATCAGGGATGCACTGTAGAACAAAATTACGATGCAGATTAGCGCACGACTTAAACTGCTTGATAAACTATAAAGTAAAGTTCGAAAAGCTAAATCAAACAAAGCATGTTTGGCATATAAAAACAAATCAGAAAAAATATGGTAATAAAACTAAAATAAAGTAGAAAAAGAGTGAGGTAGAATCCAGATAAATTCGAGGTTGAGGTGGTATAAATAAAAAAATATATAGTAAGGTGCATACATTTGCATTTGTGCAATGTATGTGTGCAGAAACAACGAACAGGTAGATGAGCTACAGTTATATTGTTGGTTTTGAAGTTTTTCCAGAGTCAGGAAGTGTTTGGTTAGCAGTAGAGATGCACCGATATGAAAATTTCAGCCGAAATCGATATCCGATATTATTATTGGTGTTATGGCCGATAACTGATATTTACCGATATTACATAAACACACAAATTATATTATACATATACGCACAAACACTCTTGTGTCTTTTTTCGATACCATAAATAAATGACCAGACCTCTGACATGGCTGTACTTCAGTTATTCCTGGCTACGCAGCGTTACTATCACTATTATGATCAAACAGATACAACTCAACCAACCGTTTTGCCTCCCAAAACAGAAAAACAAACCTAAAAAATGGAAAATCAATATCGGATGTTAATATCGGCCCCGTTTTACATACTGGGCTGATTCTGATGTTCTAAAAAATTACCAATATCAGCCGATACCGGTGTCAATGCCGATATATCATGCATCCCTAGTCAGCAGCTGTGCAATGAAAATAATTCTGAGCAGGTAGATAAGATTGTAATTCAGACTTGGGTATTATGCAGTGTTCATACGTCTGATGGCCGTGGGGAAGAGTCTGCCACAGAACCTTACTGTTCTGCAGGACAGACGGTGGTATCTTCTGCCTGAGGGTAGGAGAGAGAACATGCTGTAACCGGGGTGAGTGGGGTGTTTGGTGATTCTGGTTGTTCTCGACAGAAGCGTTGTTTGGCCAWTTCCCCAATAGGTGTCAGCGTATAGCAGTGGTTCCCAAACGTTTGGTCTTCTGACCCACAAAATATCCATGGCAAAAACTTGTGACCCCAAATATTACTGTTCTGAGTACATGAACTTCGTTAATAACCCTAAAAACACAGGCTTTTTGACAATATAAACCATGTATACACAAATATAAATACCTATTTAAACTTATTTTGTGTTTTTTTAATATTATAGGGAAAATATTACATCAGCAATTATTTTATTACCCTTTAAATTGATTTCTGGAGATTATYCAAGGTGCTTCATGACCCATAATTGGGTCCCAAGCTCAACTTTGGGAACCAAAGTCGTATAGGACATTTAAAAGGGTTGATCATCAGATATTGTCTAAGATTAACCTTCAGGGTAGATAAAGCTCGTATGCAGCCCACCATTTACTCTGTATGCTTTGCGGCAAAAATAATATGGTGCTGTCCGTATGACAGTATATGTGACCCATCATAACAAAATGAGGATTAAATCAAATTTGTACAAAATGATCTAACTACATTTTCAGATTCCTGGCTTTAAAACAGCGGTGCCCAAACATTTTCCCTGAGAGGGCCAAGATTAAAAACATTTTCCCTGAAAGGGAACCCGAAATTAAAATCAATCTGAGGATGGTGGGCCAAATGCTATAATATAATACACGAAATGCAAATGCTTCAAGTAAAGTTGTATTTTATATGATTAAGCTAGCAGCCAGTGCAGTTGCCCACATTTCCTTGTTTKTTTGTTTGTTTTTTTCAGCCCATGGACATGGAAAAAAAAATCAACGTATGCTGGGGCAGCAAAGGCTCATAGGACTTTTCATAATTTAAAATTTGAGTATATGTGGTCTTATAAGGTGTGCAAATCTAGAT
>NW_013953079.1:66025-83678 GCF_001266775.1 Austrofundulus limnaeus
TCAGATGCAGTTGAAGTTCAGACTTTCAGCTTTAATTCAGTGGGTTGAACAAAATTATTGCATAAAAATGTGAGGAACTAAAGCATCTTTTAAACACAAACCCTTCATTTCAGAGGCTCAAAAGTAATTGGACAGATTAAATAATTGTAAATAAAATGTTCATTTCTAGTACTTGGTTGAAAAGCCTTTGTTGGCACTGACTGCCTGAAGTCTTGAACTCATGGACGTCACCAGATGCTGTGTTTCCTCCTTTTAATGCTCTGCCAGGCCTTCACTGTGACGGTTTTCAGTTGCTGTTTGTTTATGGGCCTTTCTGTCTGAAGTTCAGTCTTTAACAAGTGAAATGCTCAGTTGGGTTGAGATCAGGTGACTGACTTGACCATTCAAGAATATTCCACGTCTTTGCTTTAATAAACCCCTGGGTTGTTTTAGCTTTATGTTTTGGGTCATTGTCCATCTGCAGTATGAAATGACGACCTATCGTTTTGGCTGCATTTGGCTGATCTGAGCACACAGTTTGGCTCTGAAWACCTCAGAATTCATTTAGCTGCTTCTGTCCTGTGTCACATCATCAGTAAACACTAGTGACCCAGTGCCACTGGCAGCCATGCATGCCCAGGCCATCACACTGTGTCTGTCTTGTTTTACACATGATGTGGTGCTTTGGATCATGAGCTGTACCACRCCTTCACCATACTTATTTCTCTCCATCATTCTGGTAGAGGTTGATCTTGGTTTCATCTGTCTAAAGAATGCTCTTCCAGAACTYTGCTGCTTTTTTAGATGTTTTTTAGCAAAGTCCAGTCTAGCCTTTTTATTCTTGATGCTTATGAGTGTCTTTCAGGGTGCAGTGAACCCTCTGTAGTTACTTTCATGCAGTCTTCTCTTTATAGTAGATTTGGATATTGAGACATCTACCTCCTTGAGAGAGTTGTTCACTTGGTTGGGTGTTGTGAATGGGTTTCTCTTCACCATGGAGATTATTCTGCCATCATCCACCACTGTTGTCTTCTGTGGGCGCCCAGGTCTTTTTGCATTGATGAGTTCACCAGTGCTTTCTTTCTCAGGATGTACCAAACTGTAGATTTTGACACTCTAATATTGTAGCAATTTCTTGGATGGATTTTTTTCTGTTTTTGCAGCTTAAGGATGGCTTGTTTCACCTGCATGGAGAGCTCCTTTGACCGTTTACTTCACAACAAAACCTTCCAAATGCAAGCATAACACCTCAAATCAACTCCAGGCCTTTTATCTGCTTCATTGAGAATGACATAACGAAGGGATTACCCACAACTGTCCATGAAACAGCCTTGGAGTCAATTGTCCATTTACTTTTGGTCCCTTTAAAAACAGGGTGGCACAAGTTAAGGAGCTGAAACTCCTAAACCCTTCATCTAATTTTAATGTGGATACCCTCAAATGAAAGCTGAATGTCTGGACTTTATGGTCATGTACATTATAAAACTATAACTTGAATATGTTTCAGTAAACAGGTAAAAAGACAAAATTTGTGTCAGTGTCCAAATATATATGGACCTAACTGTAGTTTCTTCTTCAGTTTATCTTATTACGGCGTGAACTCAGCTGGAGTTTGAGTGGTTGATCACCTGCTGCCTCCACTGACATCCAGTGCCTTCCTTCACACTGAGTTAATGTGATGAAATATCAGAATTTTCATACAAATCAAAATCAGTTCAAAGAACAATCAGCTGATCAAGATGGAGTGCTGTAAAAAAATTTTAATCATTTGTTTTATTTTAAGATAATTTCTACCACGATTGAATAAAATCACATATTTATATTCAGATTCATGTTTTATATATTTACACATCTAATACCACGAAGACTCAGATTAGAACTTTAAGTAATATTCATTTTTAAAATATATTTAAAGTGAATAGTTTTCAATCCTTGAATGTGTAAATACTGTACAACATCTGCAGTAACCAGCGGGAGCATTTCGAGTTTGTTGGTTCGGTTTTGGTAACTTTGTGCAAAACTCTTGACAACCTTTTTTTTTAATTTAACATTCTTACTCKGTGGAAAAGTTGTCTTTTTAATGAGGAAATGTCTACTTTAAATGAATGACGTGCAGTTTGATCATGTAAGAGATTTTTTATTACTATAATTTAATAACTCAAACTACTTATTAGTGGATTTATGTCAAACATGAACGAACCAAACTTTAAACCAAAGCATATTTTGTATAGAAGACATTGCAAACAGACACTAAGACTCTTTGATCCAATACTGTAAAAATTATGAGTATGTTTTAAATATGAAGGTATAACTGCTGGATATAATTATGCTGAATAAATGATAGAACCTGTAGTTTTGGGTGCTTTTCATCAAGTGCAAAACATTTTGTGATTTATGCATTAAATAAAATAAATACTGTGAAGAAAAGCTCAGCGTATTTGAATAATGTAAAATGATGCATCTCTGAGTGGAAATTTTCTTTTTCATTTGTCTACATGCTGTTTCTTCAAAAATACTTGCAAGAAATGGTTAGTTTTTTGTAAAAAATAAAAATAATGATTTTAAAATGATTTTCATCTTATGTTAATTTGAATATACTGCAAAGGTAAAATATTTATTGTTCAAACAGATAAGCTTTTTTTTCAGAGTCACTCTTTTTGAAATAACAGTCTGGGGTCTCTGCTGTTGTATTTTGCGCTTTATAATGCGCCACACATTTTCAGTAGGAGACAGGTCTGGACTGCAGGCAGGCCAGTCTAATCTGCAAGCTGTAAAAATAAAATAAAAAAAGAACCAAGATGAGTTTTAACTTGGGTCACAAGTCTCTCGTGTGTGCCGTTCCCTGCAGAAACCCTGTACAGAGTTTTAGGCAACATTTTAAGGTCTGTTGTCCTGATGCATCTCAGTAATCCAGGTAAATAATCAAAAAGAAAAAAATTGTACAGGTCTTCTGGACGGGTTCTTCTCTAATGAAACGTTTCATCTTTCCTCCAAGAGACTTCTTCAGTCTGAGAGTTTCAGGCAAAATTCAGGCTTTTAAGCCCTGCCTCCATGTGACTGATACTCACATGGCTCAGATTATATGTTTTAAGTTTGAATATTTTTATTGTATTAGTCATTATATCAATATATCATCATGCTCCTCTTATGTTTATTGTACAAACTGAAGGAATTCTTGGTAAGAAAAGCTGAAGGAGTTGGGAGTTAGCTCATTTATGTCAGGACAGGCGGGGGTTGGAGTTGGAGTTGGACCTTGATGAGGAACTAACAAGAAGCTGTGATCGTTCCCTCTGGCAGAAGGAGAGGAGGATGATTCAGGCCCAGCTCTGTACAGTAAACACATCACTCTGACATGAAATGGGTCGACGGGTGCGTCAGCACGAGGAATATTCCAGGGCAGGTTAGAACATTACAGGTTGTTGCAAAGAGTCGAGCAGGACTTCCCCTTTCTGGACCAAAATCTCATAGAAAATGAGGAACGATTTGCTGCAGCTGGAAGCAGTTTAAAAAAACACTTTTTTATTTTATTTAAATCTAGCGCTAATAAATATAATTTGCACAAAAGATAATGAAATTTGTGTTTGGTAGATTGTTTCTTTGTTGTAACAATGCTTCTTGGTTATAAATCGTATATAAATTGCCAAGAAGCATTGTTACAAAAACAAAATAATCTACCAAACACAAATTTCATTACTTTTTGTGTTGAGTTGCAAAAACCGATTCAGTTTGAGAAAATGAGAATTTCAGCTTTTTCTACAAAGCTGTTTGAAAGACCTCACAGAGGTTTGATGTAATCTGTAAACTGGAAGAAATTATCTAAAGACACGTCAGCTTTGCAATCACTGGAAGATAAAATGAGCTTTCCCTTCAGCAAGATTTTATTAGAAAGTTACTCTTTTTCTTTTTGTTATTTGTTCCTCCACCCACAAAACAGAAAAAATATTTGATGAAGTCAGAGCACTCGAGGGAATAGAATAGAACAGAATAGAATAGAATAGAATTTACTGTCGTACAAAACTGTAGAACAAAACTGAACATCCATCTCTTTGTCCACTTTTCTTTCAGGGTCACTCTCAGTGGTCACTGTGGGAGAGGCGGGGCGGGGGACACCCTGGACAATTTGCAAGTGAGATGAAACTAGAGCAGCAACGTTCTGAGTTATGCCACATTTCAAGCTGCACAAAGCAGAATTTTCAGATTATCAGCTCTCGAAACACACAAAATATGTTCTGTAATCAGATTAGGGGGTTCATCCTGATATTGTTGTCAGGTTAAAATGAATGTCATCAAATTTAAAATGATCTAGTCCAGTGGTTCCCAAACTTTTTATCTTCTGACCCACTAATATCCAGGGCAAAAACTTGTGACCCCATATATTACTGGTCTGAGTACACAAACTTCATTAATAACCCTAAAAACACAGGCTTTTTGACAATCTAAACAGCTTATACACAAAAATAAATACTTATTTATACTTATTTTGTATTTTTGTAATATTTATAGGGAAAATATTACATCAGCAATTATTTTATTACCCTTTAAATTGATTTCTGGAGATTATCCAAGGTGCTTCACCCATAATTGGGTCCCAAGCCCAACTTTGGGAACCAAAGTGCAGTGGTTCCCAAACTTTTCAGCTTTTGACCCACAAAATAACAGTAGCAGAGACCTGTAACTATTTTTGGATGATAAACATTTGTATCAGGTCAACTAAACATGGGCATAGTAACAATATTTTTATACTACATTTATCCATTTTAAATATACTAACCTCACTCCTTTGTAACAACTAAGGCAAAAATGTAATTAATTCAGAAGTTCTTGTCAGGACCCCACCTTGATGTTTCAGGACCCCACTTTGGGTCCCGACCCCAACTTTGGGAAACACTGATCTAGTTGATATGTTCATGTATAAAAGCTGAAGTTAATTAAACACTAGAGCCACTGGAGGACAGTGTTGCACAGCTTCCCAACGTCCTACTGCATCCTCTTTTCCTGAATGTCTTCAGCTACAGCAAACTAAATATATATAGTTGATGATCACAGTGTTCCCACAGTGTTTGCTCTATACTGCAGACATTTGTGTCTCTATTGATGTAAATCTGAGCAGCTCAAACTGCATCAGCTTTAACTCAGCCACGTTTTCCTCAATAAGTTCTTATTTCAGCACAGATCCTCTGCTTGGTTCAAAAGCCCCTCAGTGGGGCCTGATAAGCCTGATGTGCCCCCCACACACACACTCTTTGAAACAGATACAGTAACTCCTTTCTGCTCCCATTTGCTGATTCAGCAGTAACAGGCATTTTCTCCTCTCAAAACGACCCACATTTTGCTCTTTTCCTTTCACCTGTCCGTCCACCTGAACGTTTTATCTGCACAGGCTATTTAAAGGGGTTTCACATGTTTTGAAGCGAGGTTCCGATCAGCTAGAGCTGGGCGGTATGACCCAAATTTTATATCACGGTATTTTCAACAATTACACCGGTTTCACAGTATTTGACGGTACTTTTTTCCTCACAGCTCAGCTGATAATAAAATGTACAAACTTTGCTTATTGACTTTTTTCTTTTACTGTTCCTCTTTATCACTGTTTCCCTCCTCTTGTACGTCTTTTCTTCTTTGCCTGGTTGTAGACAGTACTCGTGCATTTAGGTCCGATCGTGAAGGGTTGAGAAAAAATCATTATCTGGTCTATCGTTACGTGTTAATAAAACTTAAAAGGACGACTCACCTTGCACACCAGCCAACTCCGCTACACTACAAAACTACTTCCCCCCGGGCTTTTCACAATAGTAGCACACTAGAGTCTCCATGCAATAACGTCTCCGTTATAACGTAGCGCATTAAATCTAACCGTGCATGTCACTGAAGAGTTGTTTACTACATTCGGCAATGGTGAAAACGGGATGTTTTTTTTCACGTCAGACCATAAGTGGCTGACACACACCATCCGCCATCAGCTGTTCCAACAATAACGTTAGCATGCTAATGCGCTTAGCTGTGCTGCAACGAAATGTGTCCCCATTGAAACTGTTCCCTGGCAGCCGTGACGAAACGTTCCGCACGTGCTCAGGCTATACAGGTATTCAGAAAAGTCATATCATAACAAAAATAAAAACCGGTTTTCGGTACAAAACGGTATACCGCCCAGCACTAGCTAGTGTCTTCGCTTTTGCAGATGCTGTAGCTTCTTTACAACAAAAAATGTTGTGGCCACCTCAAAAAAATGTGAAGTATTACTTTAAAGCAGGTAAAGTCTGCAATAAAAATGCCTTTTAGATGAGTTTGTGTTCATATTTAGCTTGCGTTTAAAGGAGTTACTTGAGGTAAAAGATTTTGTGGTTCTGAAGAACACATTGTTATAAGAGGATTTGTACAGTTTAAAGTTCTTGGCAAGCAGGTTGTTTTGACTCGTTTTCTCTGAGGTCTTAGGTTGTTTTATGTGACAGGCTGACTCCGATGTTCTCATATATACTGCATATGTGTACATGTATGAGATCTATGAGGCACACGTCATCAGCTGCCAGGGTTTTTGTTCTGTTTTTGTCCCTGAATGAAGTTGGGGTCATCATCCTGCAGCCAATGTGAGATGGGAAGGAATGCAAGCATCAAATGTTCAAACTTGCAGCAACAAATAAAAGGGAAAAAAAGGAGAAAAAATAGCATGAAGTCTCCATTTCAAACTGGGAGTTTAATGCGTTTCGCAGATGCTTCCCCGCTCAGATTTATCATGATAGGATTATCAAAATAAACCAGTCTGCGGATCTCATCATGAACAAAAAGGTCTATTATTAAAGTTTGAGTGAAATAAAATCTGCATCTGTTGACATCGTGCATTAATCTTCCCCTCGCTCAGCATTCCAGCCTCCATCCACATGTAATACACCCCCGGGGGGGCGGGGGTCCGAGGCAGCAGAGGGCAGCATTCCTACCTGCAGCCCAGGAATGTAAACTTTATTTTGGATTCTGGTACAAGGAATGCAAAGTTTAAAAAAAAGCATCCTCTCTGTGTGGTGGGTGAATATTTACAGAAGAAGTCATAAATAAAGATGAGGCTCGGCTGGCTCTGATGGGGTGACATCTGGCAGAAGAACAGAAAAAATATATTTGCAACCTAAGAGGCATCTTTGTCTGGACTCTGGTAAATATTGATGTTTTTTTTTTTTGCCGCCTGAATAAGTCAAGTACAGTATGTGAAAGGATGTTGCTGCACTCATACGTGCTGAACTGTTTTGCCTTCACAGTCAGAAAAACAATGATACAACAGACACAGAACAGCTAGAAAGACGTTCCAAAAATTTTAATATATGTACACTGGAAGCTGCCACTGGTAGGTTGGGGATACACATCTGCATATGAGTCATAAGTGTTTATATTTTCTAAATTTCCTCCCTGATAACTGACAGAAAGCACAAAATGGACCAGGAAATAATTTTTTAAGTGAAATTTGCACAAAGTTGCAAAGTTCACATTTATTATTGTGACAGTAAAAACACTTAATTGTTGTCTGTGTTTTACTGTAGGGAGTTTGTTACAGCTATTCTTTAAAATGTTCTTACTTTTACCTTTATTTTCTTGTCCCAATAGTCATCATTTCAAAAAAAAGTGCTGTTGTCGTATCTGCAGCTGTTAAACTATTTCCACTCCAGACATTCTGGCGTTTGTGTCAGCAAGCTGGACACAGTACAGATAATAAAAAATAGAAAAACAAAAGCTCTCCATAAAGTTGAATGTACTGCCTCTATTTGAAGAATTACTGTAAATGATACCTCAATATTTAGGAGAACACAAGCTCTCCAGCAGGGGGCGGTAATGTGTTTATGAGCAGGTTGTGAGATTTAAGATATGAAACACAAACGGAGCTAAACTGGACCATAAACTTTGTTTCAAAATAGAGAAAAAAATGGAATGGAAAGAAAATTTTTGAAACTTAAAAAAGGATGAAAAAGCACGGTTCAAACAAATTCGATATTCTATGTTTTTGTGATTATTTTTGATAAATAACGCACGTCACTGATATAAGCTGACACAAGTCAGCACACAGCACAAATCTCAGTGGATAAAACATGTATACTGATGATGTAGTAAAGACCATTTCCAGTTCCCATTGCTCCTGAGTCCAACAGCTGGGAATATTTTGAACAGCCAATGTGTTCAGCTGTCAGTCATGATTCTGAGGCCCCGCCCACATGCCAAAACAAAACCAGATGTTTGAAACTGAAAAAAATAAATAAATAAATATCTGGAACTGAAAAAAAAATCTCTAGAATCTGATAAGTAGTTTTGCAGGTAAACAGCTCATCAGTGTGCATCTCAAACAAACAATATCCTCCAACCACTATTAGTGGCATTAGTTTGTTTTGTTTATAACAGTTAGCATTAGCAGTTAGCAACTCTAGAGCTTTATTAGTTGTGGCTAAAACACAATAAACTCAGATTTGATGAGGTAAATGGAACTCAGCATCAATCTCTGTTCCTCAAAGCAAATGGTCATGAGTTATCTAGAGCAGGTAAGATGTTTTTTAATTTTCATAACGTTTTCACTAAAAATTTGCTTAAAAAAATTATAACATATTTTGTTCTCCCTCCTAAACTATTTTCTCTGATCTCAAAATAGATTTAAACGTTTCCAACATAACAAGTCCAGTCTTCTCCTCACTTGTATAATTTTAAAAAGATGGTGTTTTAAAGCTTGCCTTTGACCTTTTTAAATTCCAGCTTTTCCACACTGTAAATTGCAGCTGCCGTCACATAACGTTGGCTCCTCCAAGCCTTAAACTACTCGTATTTTCTTACCCAAACTAAATAATTAACATTTCAACATGTTCCACATTATGGAAAAAAAAGGGAAACACCTTTTACATTTTTGCGGTTTTTGGGAGGATCCTTTAAAACTAATCCTGCCAGTTGGCATCTGGGGGAAAAATGTTCTTCCCACTTCCCAATCTCTTTCCTCTTGTTTCAGTTTTCTCTGCAAACTTGTCGTTTATCTTAGTTAAAACTGAGTTGGATTAAATTWACAGGAGCTCAGTCTTTGAATTCACATCCATGAACACCATCAGACATGTTGAAGTTAAAGACCAGCTGCATCGATTTCTTTGTTTACAGCAAAGTAAAGAAAGTTTTCACCTGAAAGTTCAACTTTATGTCCATCATGTGTAAATCACCTAAATACCATYCTGGTTTGCTCAAGTCACATCTTTCACACATGCAGGAGGCCTTTTCTGCACAGAAGAACGTAACCAGAAGAAAAAAATGCAGGAAGACAAAACGTGTTGCGTTCGAGCCACACAAACGAACGTCATGGCGTCCAGCCCGCCTCGCCGTTGGTGGGGATGAAGAATGACGGGTGGAGGGAAGCAGGGAGGTTAAAGCAGGAATAAATGTCTCTCCATAGGTGGCCGTGTTGTTGTGCTGGAAGGATGTGGGCACTAGAGAGACCACACACACGCACACATACATGGATACACATAAACGCAGCGGTAGTAGCAACAAGGTCATGGCTGTAGCTGCAGATCTTATTACTGTTATGCAGCAGTGAGATTTAACTTCATGGTGGACAACCAGAGGAATTAGACTCTGGATCAGATGCTTGTTTGATTCACGGTTTCAGTAATGGTGGGTAATAAACTGAGGTCTTGGTGGAACCAGAGGAACGTTCTCGACGGAGCAGGAAGAACATAACAGGACGTAACGCCATCCAAACTGTATCATTTCAGACAATAAATCAACTGAACTGACATATTTTCTCCATAACTCTATCAAACCTCAGTGTACACTATAATTATTTAGTTTGTTTCTAATAATATTACTACAAAACAAGCCATTTTAAATKATCTATCCCGATGCAATCAGCCAGGGCTGGCTCTAGCCAATTTAGAGCCCAGGGCAAGATTTAAGGTGCAATTTTCTAAATCTCACTGTCAGTTTACATACATTCATTTACCAAATTAAATAGTTTTATCTTTGATATTTTTTTATATTTAGAAACCAGGTTGTCCAATTAAATTAGTTAATAATATAATTCATCAGAAACAGAATACCAGAAGTCTGTTAATGTTAATGAGCTGCTGTGGAGTGAAGCAGTTCTAGGGGTGGTACAGATGAATAATGACCTGGAAAATTTTGTAAAATATATACTCAAAATTATAGGTTTTCCAGCTATTTGAAAAGCCATCCATCCATCCATCCATCCATCCATCCATCCATCCATCCATCCATCCATCCATCCATCCATCCATCCATCCATCCNCATCCATCCATCCATCCATCCATCCATCCATCCATCCATCCATCCATCCATCCATCCATCCATCCATCCATCCATCCATCCATCCATCCGTCCATCCATCAATCCGTCCATCCATCCATTATCTATATCCGCTTCTTCCTTTCAGGGTCACGGGGGTCACTGGTGCCCATATCAGTCACTGTGCAGGGGTGGCATTTGAAAAGCATTTTACTAAATTTTGGGATTAATACAACATAAAATCAGTATTTTATGATGGTAGAACACCGAAAGCCAGACTTTAAGCCTTAAAACCTGAGTAACCACTGATTATTCTACAAATTAAACCAACAATATTCTGATTAAAATGTGTATATTTGTTCTTCTCCAACTTGTGGCGCCCCCTAAATGAATGGCGCACTTAGCATCTGCCTATACTGCCTATATGTAAAGGGCCAGCCCCACAGTCAGTTTCAGCGGCGTTGTTATTTAGTGCTGTTCATTTGCCGCTCCGGAAAGCCTTTGACGTCAGAGGAAGACAAAGCTGATGGCGCGAGGGGGGTGTGAAGAGTGTGCTCAGTGTGTTTGAAGAAGCAGGTGGGGTTGTGGGGGGGGGTCAAAGGTCAAGAGGGGATGATGGGTGGAGCACCATAGGTAAGAGGTGGTCGGCAAACACAGCTTGCCGTCACAAACAGCCTAGTGATGTGAAGGCCATGTGAGAGGGAGGGAAGTAAAAAAAAAAAAAAACAGGAGCGGAAAGTTTATTCGCAGTAATGTGACATGTTCGTCATGTTTTCACGTCRGGGGGATTCCTCCATGTGTTTGGTTCTATTTTGTTTTTGACACTCTCCATCCGTTTTTACATTGTAATGTTGAATCTTGAGCCAGCTGAGAGGAAATCAGATAGGATAAGATAAYGTTTATTTGATAAACTGATGGAAAAGAAATGAAAATACAAAAAAAAAAAAAATACGTGAGTTATGTTTGTTACAGAAACGTAGAAGAGTACGTTTCAGTCACAGAACAGTAATCTCCTCCATCTACCTTCAGCTAAACCAARGACCATGACAGATATTGTTTTTATCAGTATAATTTTAATTTTTGCTTTCTGATTTTAGTTTTATTTTGCTGTGTTTTGCTGTTTTGTAGCACTTTGAGATTTTTACTAATGAAAAGTGTTACAAATAAAATTCATTAATATTATTAATGTAATTAGAATTTAATTTCTATTTCTAAAATGCAATCATGATGTTTAATCAATTATGCAAATGAGCAAAAATGTAACATATAGTAAAATATATACAATAAAATAAAACTAAAGTTGTTAAAATTGACTATTTGAAAGTTTTGTTCTCAAATTGATAACATTAAATGAGAGAAAAATATTTCTAAAGAATAAATAAAACATCTTAAATTAAAATTAGAAATTAGTGACATGAAATTTCCTTTTCTATTCAAATGAGAACAATTGAGATTCATTCAAGCAATAATAGAGGTAAAAATTACAAATAAATAAAAAAGGGCAGTTTGTATGTTTACCGTTTATCAAGATAAACAATCTTACAAGAAAAAAATATATATTTTGAAACTCATCCCGATTGTTAATAATGTCACCCCCACAAAAAAGTCAGTTTCAACAAAGATTTTTAGAAACCATCAGTTTTCTAATGTCAAATTTAAAAAGACACAAACTGAATTCTACTCCAGCCCTACTGTTACTCATCATGAGTGTAAATATAATAAATCTGTTGCTCTGTCTATAATGTTTTGTGTGTTTATGTGCTGAATGTGCCAAAAGTGGCGCAGACGTGACAAAAATGTACTCTGTGTAAACAACAGCTCCTTCCAGACATAAACCTGCTGGGAACTGAACATGTTGGTGTCACATCTGAATGCTTTTCCATAACATCCGGAGCCAAAATCCAGTATAAATCAGGCTTAATAACATCTAAAACTGTAAACAAAAGTAAACCGATGTGAACTACTTGGCAGTGTGTTAGTTTGGCTCCTGATCAGCTATTCTGAGGAATCTAACTCTGTAGTTTCATGTGAATCAATACTGGTGATCATCCAAAACTGATTTCAGTCTAAATTATGTTTTCTCAAATCTTAAAAATAAGATTATTCACACTCAAATGCCACATTGTGAAATATCAACTTATCTGTTATTGCTTGTAGTCAGGGCCAGCCCTAACCAATTTGTCGCCCTAGGCAAAATTTCAAGCGGTGCCCCTTGTGCACTTTTCTTAAAATTTCTCTGACAGTTTGCTCACATTCCCTTACTAAATTAAATGCAATTTTAATTTAAAATTTGTCTTTGATATTGTTTTTATCTGAGCACCAGTAGTTAATCTTGATTGCGTCATATGATACTTTTATCACGAAACATCCTTTGTAAAATATAACTTTATGTAGAAAAAAAGCAGGCTGAGAAACCCACAGAACAAGTTACCTTCATAAGCTTGATTACTCTACAGACTAAATCAACTATAACCTAATAAAACGTTATACATCCTTTTTTTCGTCCCCCATTTGTGGCACCCCCTAGATGGATGGTGCAGTTAGAACTTGCCTATACTGCCCATGCCACAGGCTGACCCTGTGCTGCCACTACACCAAATTTTAGATCTTCATTTTGTATTTTCCTGTGTTCAGCTGGCTGTGGCTTCCATCTTGACTTGGGTTGACTTCAAAAGTTAATCAGATGTACATCCAACGATAACATCCAGTGGGTGATAATAAAGGCAGGTAGATGTATAACGAGCTATTTGATGAGCAGCTTCATCTGTTATTTAATGTGGCTTTTCTCAGTCACTTCAGTCATTAACCAGATTCAACCAAAAGGATAAACTGGATCCAACCAGACGAGCTAAATCCATCCTCATGTTTCTGTTCGAACCAGTTCAGTCTGACCCTCAAAGGCACAGCGCCGTCTCCACATTAAAACATTTCCCTTTTAAATCTTGTAGCGCTTGGCTTTTTTTTGCTTTAATTTATCTCTCAGGATTATTTGCCAAGAACACATGCTCTCTTTCATCATTGCTCCACTTGACACGTACAGACACACAGCTCGGCACACACTCAGGCCTGGACTGCTGCCCGGTGGAACCACGGTCTTCTCTYGGTTTGATGGAGTACTGTAATTTCATAGTTCTGAATATTACTGAAGGGCATCTCTTTGCTTCTAGTTAAAGGAGAGAAGAGCAGGTCACATTGCTTTCCTGACCCATTTTTTTTCCTGTCAAAGCAAGAAAATTAGCATATTTTTTATGAGATTTTTTTCCTAAATTTAAGGCAGATGCATGATCACACTACACCCTTCAGAGACTTCAAAGAAAAAACAAAGTCAAACTTAACTCTCACTAAATTACTTGTGTGGGCCTTTGAAGCCTCTGCCTCAAAACTATCCAATCAGGTCTCACTCAAAATATTTAAGATGACCACACCCTCTTAAGAAGTAATTAAACATTGAGTTGTGTAAGAGTCTGTGAGATGAATCATGCAGATGTCTTGTTGAAACACTTTATGCTGGTTTCCCAGAATCCATCCTATCCTCTTCTGTGATCCTCCTTTTTTTCTCCCACTAAGCCTTAATTGAGTTTGTCTGTGTGGACCATTACTGTTTCATCAAACAAGGCTGCAGGAGACAAACTGTCTTGGTTTGGTTTAGAAAAAGAGACTGTTCGTTAACATAATCTTGTGGAAATAGCATGGTGTTCCTCAGGGTTCAGTGCTTGGACCAATACTCTTTATGTTTGTGTCCATTAGGTAAAGTTATTTTAGAGCACAAGATGAATTTTCATTGTTACGCTGATGATACTCCGTTATATTTATCCTTGAGTCCAATGAGTTAAATATATCAAAATATGTTTTAGAAACATGTAAATTTGGTAAACATTTACATTTCTAATTTTTAACTTAAACAATACTTTTTAAAAAGTTTTCAATTCTAGACCTAAGCATCTTAGGACCAAACTTTGCAGCCGTTCAATCATTAACTTGACGTCCAGTAGTGTAAGGAACTTTTGGTGTTATTTTTGACCAGGATACATCATTTAAATCTCACATAATGAATCTTCCACGTGCACCATCTTACTCAAATCAGGAGTATCTTGTCACAAAATAACGCAGAATAACTCAGATGAACGTTCAAAAGAGTGATCACATTTCTCCAATTTTAGCTTCCCTTCGTTCGTTGGCTCCCTGTCAGCTTCTAAAAACACTTTAGGACCTTCTAACATGAAAACCTAATTAAAACCCTTTGCCTCTATATTTTCCTATACAAATATGAACCTTGTTACCTTAGTAAACAAGGAAAAGTACATACGTTTGTTTTCTTTTGTGGATGTTGAGGTGAAACACAAGATGCTGGAGTGCCTGCTCCACTTGTTGAGCTACCTTCTACGGTGACTGTTGGTTCTTATAGTAGCAGAGGTGGTGGACATTTCTCAAAACTGTGTAAAATGAAAAACAAGTTGGCAGGTAAAACAGTTCAGCCCAAACCTTGTGGTACCGTAGTTTTCCTTGTTTCCATGTGGGTATTAGTTACAAGTGGTGAAGCTGCAGTTTTCTTTATATGATTTCCAGTCATTGTTTAATGTRATTRGCCCTGTGAAGGCCTGTCCAGGGTKTACGCTGCCTCTCGCACCGTGACTGCTTGACACACGCAACCCTATGACCTGGAAAGGAAGAGCAGGTAAAGATAGTAGATGGACGGATGTTTAATGTGACCCTTGTTTCTTTTGAAGCTGAGGATCATATAATTTCAAAGACATATATCAGATGACATGGCTGGTCAGTTTCAGAGGTCTGACTGTGGCTCAGGCCTGCAGGTAAACAGCTCATTAAAACACATCTCTCTTCATGCAGCAATGCGTCGCTGAGCTCAGACCAGTCTGAACTGCCTCTCGGCCGGACACGGCCGCCTCGGCATCAAACGGTATTTTTAATCAAGTGGTCAAAAGCTATTGCACAAACATTCTAAAGTAGCTTAGGTCAACAGCATCCTAGAGCCTGTTCTGTTAGCTGGAATTCTCCTGCATGCTGCAAACAGGCCCCTCTTTGTTTTGCAGTCCAGCAGCCTCACGCCACACCGCACCGCTCTGGAATCCTGTTTGTTTTCTTTCAGATTTCTCAACCTAGTTCGCTCCGACATCGAGGCATGAGTGCGTATAAGCTGTGTTTTAAGGTTGTGCATCAGTGTGTATCTGTGTTCGTATCAGTGCAGCAACAGTGTGGCTCATTGAGCGTGCGCTCGTTAAGAGCCAAAGTTTGCAAGCTTTAAAGTGGAATTGAAAAGTGAAGAAAAAAAAATCCTGTAAACTTGAGCTTGTGTGATTCCAGGCAGCCTCGGTGTAGGTTGTTAACGTGAAGAAGAGCAGATAGAGGCATTTTGGAGTAAAGCCTGCTTGTCTGCAGCCAACATGGCTGCTTTTTAGATTTGCAGGATCGTCAGTCTTCTATTTTATTTCTTTTTCAAAGATAAAATTACTCTAGTAACTTTTTGTCTGCTTTAAACAGCAGAGCTTCTTAAAACAAAAAAAGGAAAAGACTGAATTTGTAGTTGTTTGCTTAGTTGCTCATTTTTAGTCGATTCACTTATAAAGCCAATGATCTGCAATTATCCACAATACTGAGTTCTCGTTAACGCCCTCCATGCTGACTGGACGAGCCCCCCAGACCTCCCCTCTGCCTTTTTAAGTCCATTTATYCATATTTTTACTGTTGGCTGACCAAACCAGAGGAATTCATTATCCCAGAAATCTTTTGCAGCAGCGTCGGCCAAGAAGGCACTTCCTGACAATGTAACCATAGCAAACAAGGGGCTTGTTATTTCTTCTGATGACCACGGCTGCCTGTGCCATAACAGCTGTAACCCCGATAACCAAGACAGCAAAAATCTGCTGGCTTCATCTTAGCAACTTTAAACATGATGAGAGTAAAAMACAAGGAATGTTATCCATCTGTTGATCTGTCTGTCTGTCCCTCTGAAGCAGTTGGATACAATTTTCAGCTGTTCTGCTAAACATTTACCATTAGCCGAATGTAAGTCAGGTAGTCATGTCAGAGGTGGAGTTAAATTAAGTTTAATTACATAAATGCTAGTTTTGTAAATAGCTTCACTGAATAAGCATAMATATTTTTGCCCACTTATGAGATGCTGGAATACATAAAGCCAGACTGGATAAAAAAACCTGGACGGGTCTTCAGACTCAGGGTCAGTCTGTAGGTATAATGTGTGTTTTATAAGTACATGACTTATTTCTCTGTTTGAATGTTTAAATACCTGAATTCAGAAAAGACTGATTAAAACAGACCAAGCAAAACAACCATCAACTTACAGTATATCCAGCATAAATGTGTAAAGGTTTCACATCATTATATCTATACATTTACATCTATAAATCTCAAGCATGACAGCAAATTGTGCTGCTTGTGCTTTAAAACAAAAATAAAGTGAACAAACGAATGGAAAAAGAAGAGCCAGGCCTTAAAGGCGGTTGTTAAATCATATATTTAATAAGCGACCTGCTTGTGGGCCCAAGAGTYGGATTTGTTGTAGGTTTAGCAAAAATAATTTGATCCAAATTGTTTATTTTTAGCTGGCTGCTGCTAGCAAGGGCCAAGGGACAAGTGCAGCAAATTAGCTCATGCAATAAGCACTGTGCTGTTTTATTCAGTTTGTCTGTTATTGTGTGTATGTCCCTAGCAAATATATCTAATAATAACAATAAAGATCTCATTTAAATTGTTTTTTCTAAGTTGTCTGCTGTTAATTATCTGTAATTCATTTTACTGTGTGCATACAAAATCCACCAAACAGATAACAGATATTTTTAACCTCTGACAAATGAGTACTACAGTATGATGCTACAAGAAGTATCAAAAATCTGGTTAAAAGGTAAAATTATCATGTAATAGCTAAAAGCTAAACGTATTTAAAGGCTGGGTAAAGGTAGCCAAAGTCAGGCTAAAACCTAAAAGTCTAGCTAAAAATAGCCAATGTCAGCATTTAAGCCAATAGCATCAAATATCTTAGCTTGTAGCTAACCTTGTGCTACTTTTAACATGCTTTTGATAGTTTAGCTTTTAGCTAATGAGTAGCCAAACTTTAGCTAAAGTACCAGAAGTAAGGCTTAAAGCTATAAGTATCAAAACTAGCTAAAAGCTAAAATAGCTAAAAGCTAGCTAAAAGTAGTCAAAGTCAGGAAGCTAATATTATCAAATACTAGCTAAGCCTAAACTATCAAATGCAAGCTAAAAGTAGCAAGAGGCTAGCTAAAAGTAACCAAAATTTGAAGTATGTTGAAGCTGATTCGGTAAGAACTGTCTGCAGGAATGGAATGTGTCTTATTTTATCTGTTGGGCAAATCTCTGTGATTTAAGTTGTGTGTGTGTGTGTGTGTGTGTGTGTGTGTGTGTGTGTGTGTGTGTGTGTGTGTGTGT
>NW_013953079.1:83976-85360 GCF_001266775.1 Austrofundulus limnaeus
TAACATGTAACAAAAGAAGGAAAAAGGAGAAAACACACACACACACACACACACACACACACACACACACACACACACACAACCCAACCTATGGAACAAAGAGCTGAATCGTTGCTGCAAAGAACAGAAAGTCCTAACAGGACGGTGTCCTTAAACGCCTCCTTCACTCTCTTACCTTTAAAAGGTAAACTGAAATGGTCAAATGTCGCCCTCTTGTGCCTTTTCAGTTTCAAATATAGTTTTTAACAGCTGCATATAAAACTTTCAAATTAAGAGAAGATCTTTAAAATGTCTTAGGATTATTTGTGTTTTGTAGAATTTGTATTTTGTCCGAGCTGAAGCAAATAAAAACGTAGATACCTTTTAGTTCTAGGAGTTCTAGGAGTCAAATTATAAATAAAAAATTAATTGGTAGTTCTAAATTCATTAAGTTTTGCATAAAATGAGGTCTTGAAATAGAAAAATTGCATGTTTGATCCTTTCGGTTTTGCAGATTTTCTGTGCGGCTTTGAATCCGTGTGATGGAAAACAGCTTGGACTGCTCATTTTTGTCATAAAAGGAACATTACTTTAGCTTGATTATGTAAAACAGCACTTGTTAAGTAAAGGGAAGTAGTGGAACTTGTCTGTGATGTGTGGAATTATCCTTGGAATATATACTTTATACACCTCGCTCTGTCTTCAATATGCTTTTCGGTGTATAAGTGAAAATATACATGATGTATGCATRGAGTGTAAATGTAAAATATAAAGTTCTGTATGGGAGGAGAGTTTTGTGTGAATGAGTAAATGAGAAACACTGTGAAACACTTTGCAGAAGCTGAGGTTAGAAAGGTGCTGCATAAATGTGGATTATATTATTTGCCACAGCTGAAATTCACTCCTTCATTCGTTAGCATCTTCAGCATCAATCATAATAACACAAAGGAAGGAACGTTTATGTTGGTTTCAGTTAATAACCTTTTTAAAAACTGAACAGTATTTTTTAATAAACTAATACTATGTTGAATTTGGGGTTACGATTAAAAGTGCAATATCTGGGAATATTGTGGATGAGTGATGGAGCAGAAGATGAATGAATTACAGCTTTGTCCAGAGTATTGAAGGTGTTGCTTCAGTCTGTCATTGTGAAAAAGGAGCTGAGCCAAAAGGCAAAGCTTTGTAATTTCTGGTCCTTCATTGCAACCCTCATGTGGTTTATAAAAGCAGAACCAGATCTTCAATACAAGCTGTGAACAAAGTACCGGTACTCAGTTTCTTTATTTGAGTCAAAGTACTGATACTAATTTCAATAAAACTAAAAGTATCCTGATGCATCTTAGTAATCCAGGTAAAAAATCAAAAAGAAAAAAAATTGTGTCGGTCTTCTGGACGGGTTCTTCTC
>NW_013953079.1:88009-92688 GCF_001266775.1 Austrofundulus limnaeus
TTTGTTATAGTTCACTGAACTGAAAATAGTATTTGTTACAATAAACTATCAACTCTTTTATACAAAACAATTTACCAAAGTCAGTAGAACAAAGGCTAAAAGTCTAAAAGGCTTTAAGAYGAGATGAGTCCATGTTSAAATCAGGACTGATCAGGATCTAAACAAAKRTAGAAATAGTGTTGAAACAGTAGTGTACCTATAAGGCAACACTWGTAGGACAAAACTTCTTCTTCTCCTTACAACTGGTTTAAAGCTGCATTCTGCCACCTACGTATAGGAGTGTCATTTTACAGTGAGTCAGAGAAACAAACTACACAAACAGCCAAAAAAAAGTAGTAACTAAAGCCTTTAGAGAAAATTAAATAAAAAATATGATTTTATTGTTAAAATGTGTGGAATAAAAGTAAAATTAGTTTTTTTTTTTTACCTGAGTAGCATTAAAAATACTTTTACTCCAATGCAATTCTCAAAAACTGTACAGAGCTTAAGCAAATTTACTTTGTTAATACCCACCTCTGAGTACAAGCGACAGTACGGCATCACCTTAGAGACAAGGTGAGGAGCTCAGAATAAAACTGCTCCTTGGCTCTAAAAAGAATCATCTGGATGTTGCTGCAGAGACAGACGTCTGCCTCTCAGTCTCAAATAAGTGGAAACAGTTTAATGGATGGAAACAAAGCGCAACACAAAACCACGTTCCTGCTATTTTTAAAGGGCATTTGCGCACAGCTTATTATTAACCATGCTAATATTACTGTATCATTAGTCGCTGCCAAGCTTCTTAAAACTCATCGCATCTTTATTTGTTGCTGCCTTGGCAACCGGTGTCGATGCAGAGATGCAGGTTTCAATTTTTTAACCGGATTCCAGATCCATCCACTGATGCGGCATTGGAGCTGCCCAGCTGAAGCCGAGCTTCGGCTCGTTTTCTCTTCAAACTACGTTATACTAGAAGACAAAACACAGTCATGASAACACACTGACAACTGTCAATTGTGGTTAGAATCACTGCAGGATTGCTTTCTTTATTCATTAATAAAACAATGACCAATAGGGGGATTTTGATGCCAAAACTAAGGGTTGAAATGTGTGAACTGAATAATTGTGTCAACAGCCAGTGTGTCATCCCCATGATTCATCCCGTCAGCTCCATCGCCCACAAAGTGCAAACTTTATCTCCACTCACAAACAGGTTTCACTCTGAACTGAGAGCAAATTGAAAAAAAAAAAAAAACTAGAATCACCACTAATAAATCAGTTTTTACAGCTACAGAATCAATTAGTTTTATTTATTTTTTACACAAATTTATCACAATGTTCAATCACAATTCGATCATTTAACTGCTAAAAATCTAAACTTATTGCCTTGGCTTGATTAGAGTCCTCTGTGTGTCCACTGCAACAGGTAAGCATCTGCTTTTTACAAGCTGTACAACTCCACATGATGGGGTGTGTGTGTGTGAGTGTGTGTGTGAGTGTGTGTGTGTGTACCTGAATTAACCTTTCGTTTGAATCAGTGCTCAATGTTAATTAATCAAGATAATGTGCATAAGGAAGAAATGATTGTAAGACTGTCATAACGTTGAWATTTCTGTAGGAATCTGTTCTTTTTAGCACAGAGTTTGTGCATTTATTAGTCTGCTAGCTTCAATCTACAGGATGCTACATTACTTTGAGAAAATGAAGAATATCTGAACAAACAAACAAACAAACAAAAAGCTGCAGTAGTGTGGCATCCTAGAAGAAAAATAGCAAAAGATAAAACTTGTCACACGTTCACACTATCTATCAGTGGAAACCAGGCATCTGGTGAAGCGGAGAAGAACAAAGAGACTGCCGTGTCAGACTTGTGCTGGTTTTTCTTTTTTTCTTTCTTTTTTTTCTTTTTCAGCCTCGACGCAGATCGTGGAGTTTCTGGGCAACATTTTCCAGCTCTGACTCGATAGCTGCCAGACTTTCAATCTCCGGCTCCTGCAGGTAAAACAAGAAGACAGGATGTCAGGTTAGACGATRCATTAATGCTCTGTACCTGCTGTTTCTGTAGCTTTCATTCCAAGAAACCAAGACAAGAAGTTTATTTTTAATATAAACTTTTTAAGAAAGTGAAAGCTGTGCGACATTTTGCAGCGCAAATTAAACCGATCAGTGATTTACTGAGACACTTGTATGAGGATCTGTACACAGGAAGTTTTCCTGGTGACATGAAAAGTTATTAAAAATGGRGACTGCATTGGGTTAAAATTAGTTTTGTGTCTGCTGGTTGTATTCTTTTAATTTGCTCCGAAAAATAACTGCATCKCACACGTCTAGCTAAATGAAATAAAGCTTTTCTTAGTTTGGCCTTGTTCTTTTGCTCCTGTTGACAAAAATTTTTATTTCTTTTTTTATTTATTTAATTTTTCACAGGACCGTTTTAACTCAGAAGTTAGAATTTTTTATTCCAAATCAGAAAAAAATCAACTAAAAGTCGGATTTAAATGCAGTAATTACGTTTATTTTAATTTGTAATGGTTTGTTTGGTTTGTTTCCAGGGCTGGAACTACAATCTTTTTGTAATGGGTGGCACAGGGGGGTGGCCAAGGTGTTTTTATTTTTTATTTATTTTTATTTTATTTATTTTTTTAGTAGGGGCGCATACAAATAAAGAAAAGCTGGATTTGAAAATTCAAGATGGTCGCCACAGCTTTAATTCAGCTGTTTAAAGAAATATTGCGCTGAAATTTTTTGTGACCATAAATTGAGCAAAAACTAACATAGCTTGTGCTCTCATTGTTTATGGCAGGCCATTTTACCATATAATCAAATCTCACCGCTCTCTCTTTAGATATCAACAATAGTGTTTATCCTGGTCACATGACTGTTTTCAGTAGTTAGAATTAAATTAAAGATATTCACAATCACTGTATTATAAATATACAGTATTAGATAACTTTGATTCTAGTTGTACTAATACAAAAAATACATGCAAAATATCTAGAAATGCTTTACATTTTAAGTATAATTTAAGAGTAGAGTTGATTTCTTTCTTGTAAAATAACATTTGGGAATGTAAATGGTTTTAATGTGCTTCATACTGTAGGAAAATAGGATCATGTAAACATGTTGGACAGCATGAATGTGAAAAGATCCCCTGCTTGCAAAACAAAACTGCGCTAATTGTCCAAAAATATTTTAAAGGTGCACCTCTTTTCTGATGCCACTTCCTTCATCCTCCATCGCCCTCTTGTCCTCTGGTGSCCCACGAGCAATCATTTGCAGCTCCTTCTCCTCTGGACTCCTCTGAGCAAATCGTTTCTTCTCCTCTTCCTCCTCCTCGTCATCTGTGACCTCTTTTGAGTGATGAGGCACTTCCTGTTGACTGCTGAATGGCGGCTCCTCTTTTTGGACGGTTTTCTTCTTTGGCTGCAAATGCTTCGCCCTCTTGGCCCAGCGCTTGACGTTCTCCCTGTCACCTCTTCTCATTTTAGCTTCCTCCTCGTTGCYGTTGTGTTTTTGTGACAGCAGCACAGATCTTTTGCCACTTTCTTCTTCGTGTTGCACGTCAAACCTTTCCGTCGTTGGTTTGTTTCTGGAAGGTACGCCTTTTCCATCAGACCCATCRCCTGAAAATATATGTATAAAAACATTAAACATGAGCAAGGCTCCACTTCCTGTAATGAACTAGTTCATGCCAGCTGGCAGGATTGTCCCCAGCAGAGCTTTGTGTGGATTATCAGCATAAGTGAAATAATCAGATGACTTGGCCAAGGCTGCTTTTGATAACATAAAGCTCACTTCATTTTGCTAAGAAACCTCTGCAGACATCACCCATTGAAAAGAGTCTTGATATAAAAATGATTTCCAGCCTTAACAATACACCTCAGCTCATTTGAATCACAGGATATGAAGGTATTTAATCAATTCTGTTGGTGCTCTGTCAGTCTGCCAGTTATATTGGCTCCAGTCTCCCTGTGAAAGGAAAGAAATTCATCATGTAGATGGAAGTACTTCCATCGATCATGTGCCATAGCGGGGGCTCGGTTTACAAGGCAGTTTTTCATGCACTCCACTTGTCCAAGATTAGGCTACCCACTTTCAGTCAGTGTTGTTTTTAGTTTGAGAAGATGCYCTTTATTTCGAGAGTAAACACAAATCTGATGCTTAAAATGTCAAGCCTGAAACTGAGGGCGCATGTCTCCTGTCATCCTTTTTTTCTGGAGTTTGAGTAGCTAACACAGAGGTGTCAAACTTATTTTCACTGAGGCCCACATGAGCATTATGGTGGCCCTCAAAGGGCCAGTTKTAATTAACTTCAATGTTTTATGTTTAACTCCAACTTAACAGAAAACATCATATCCCTTGTCTCAYTGATRCGGCTGAGCACTACTAACAAACRATAACTGAGCTCTTTGGGGTATTTCCTGTATATAAACAGTGTTTTAACACATTCTTTTATAAACACTGAAAAGTACTATGTGTRCGACTGATTAAATGCAAAAYAAAYARTAAAGAATTACTATTAAAAGTCAAAGTTWGAGAGTTTTGKTAAGTCTTGAGTTCTGAACTCTCCCACTTTCTGAAGGGAATTCCCAGGCACAAATAACATGCACTGGGGAAATGTAGTTTATGGTCAATGCTGGCTTTAAAGCAGCTTTTTCTGAAAGTTTAATACAGGGCTGTTCAACTAAATTGCTTGGGGG
>NW_013953079.1:93546-95133 GCF_001266775.1 Austrofundulus limnaeus
ATGCAGTTTACTTGGCATCTGAAAATACATTTCCTTGAAGGTGTTTTGAATCTCAAAAGAGCTTCACTGAGTGAGAAGAAGTGGATCTCAGCAAACAGTTTAAGTTTCACTTTCACTTTCACCCGTTTGCTTTGTTACTGCCGACAACCTACAGGAGTCATGGGTGGGGTGTGKKGGGTGGGAGTGGGGAGGTGTGCTCCGTGATGAGGAARTTTGGCTTAAAGACAYGTCCCAGGGGCGTTTCTGGTCACAAAAGGCGTTTCTRGTCCCCACCTGTCGTTTTGCTCCTCAGCATGGCTTCCTAAATAYGCTGCAGGATTTCTCAAACATGCATGAATGAGTCARAGCAAGGCTTTGGGCATGTTTTGTATGAGAGTATAACATTATWACATGATATAAAACTCAAAAAAGTAGATTTTACATGATATTGCCYCTTTAAGTAAATTTTTCTTTCTTTTAAGCGGGCCGGACAGAAGTTGTCTACAGGCCACATTTGGCCCGCAGGCCTTGAATTTGACACATGGAATTTAACAGACCAAAGACAGAGTAATTGTCTCGCCTCTGATATCCTTCGCCTCGTTTTCCTCCCTTGAAATCTCCTCTGAGTTCTCTCGCTTCCTWTCGTGTCCCCCTTCCTTCGCCTCTTTTCTCTTCTTCGCCTCCACCTCTTTGGCGCCGCCATCCTCCCGTGACTCTCCGTCTTCCCTGCTCTCATCCTCCTCTTCTCGTCCATCTCCCRCCCTCTTCCCCTGGGATAGGATGGATCTTTCGCCGGGGCCTCCCAAAGCATCCAACATGGATCGATCTGGGAACAGAGAAAGGCTGGAATTGAATTCACTTCAGGAAATCGATTTTCCCGTCACGTAGAAAGACATTCCTTAAACAAAGAAAGTAAGGTTTRTTGCAGTAGAATTTATGTGTGTTTTGGTCGATGTGTTCAGCTTATCAGCCCTGACCCATGACTGTTTYGGAGTGTTATTTAAAAACTGATGCATCTCTTGTTTCTTATTTTAGGATTTGCAGGGAGCCTTGCAGTGACTAACAAAAGCTAGGTGTGGGAGGACCTCATGCATGTCCTCATTCTGTCCACAACACATCAGCAGACTATAAATTCCCTTCASCACTTTTCCCCCCTCTGCTCATCAGCACTACCTTACTGAAAGTGTAATCTTAAAAAAAGTAAAGACTGCACATCTTTAAAAAATGTTTCCTGTTTGCAAAACCTCACTAATCCAAGCCCCCAAACACTCACCAGCAACACGATCCTTTGTGTGAAGAGTTTTAGTTGTGGGCGTCGGTGCGTCGGCGTATCTCTGCACCACAGCCCTCTCATGACCACCTCCAAAAACAATAAGAAATATTCCATAAGCTTTCTGTCTAATCCATCATTTCCCACTTTGCGTTAACAAACGTGCGCCGTCAGCACGCAAACACTTGCTCTGAGTGACCCGTGACTCACCTTTCACAGCGATCTCCTGCAGCTCCTTCAGAAAGTTGTGATGACGAAGGATGGCGAGGAGCCTGTCATCTGCAGCAACAGGAAAAACACAAGTTATGATGTGTGTCTTATAGTAAGTCTCCCAAAAA
>NW_013953079.1:96158-97480 GCF_001266775.1 Austrofundulus limnaeus
TCTGGGTAGCATTGTAAATAGAAGCAGTAGCACAGAAGTCAGAAAAGGGGAGCTTGTGATCGGGAGGTTGCAGGTTTCAATCCCTGCACGTGGGTGGGAAAGAAACATCTGCTGCGTCACATGATGGGAAAAATGCATAGTTTTTCATTTTTCACCTTTAAAAAAACAAAAAAATTGCACAAGATAGACCACAGACCTTTTTTAAGCCTCTTACCAAAAATAATATGTGYAGCAGTACGCTGCTTTTACAAAATKACAAGGTTTACAAGTCAGTTAAGGAGAAACAAACAATCTAACACAGCAGAGTGAAAGGGAACAGTAGCTAACGTTCAGACCTTTGCAGAGGTTGAWAAGATCGGCTTCGCGTGTACTGTAAGCATCAGCTGATCACTGATCACCCAAAATTAAGGAAATCTGGGCTTTTTGGTCACCTGGTTGWTTTATTAAACATTATCATATCACAAATTTATCATGAGCGCAAYATCAGCATTGCAAGAAATAATAAGCCATCGTATTTTAAGTCCCATGTATTCATGTTCAGCACACTAACAAAACATTTGKTCAATCCCATAGACTCTCTCTGGCCTTCATGCCAACACCCAGCTGACAGAAGAAATAGTGCTAAAAATGTTGCATTATCGCAAATGTCATTGTAATATTAAACTACTAATACATATTATACTATACTTATACAATAATAATAATAAGTTCTTATATTGCTCCACCGTGTTTATAATTAACTGAAGGAATACATTTCGTTTGATACATTTTATGCCAAAGTTTTAAATTAAGAAGACTGAGGGCTTCTATCACACTAATGTTTTTTACAGTATCTGTGAAAATTATCTATATACAGCCATTTTTGTATTTACCAAGGTTGATTATCTGTGGCACCCTACTTGAATCCTGTTGACTCAAGTGGATGTGTGTAGAGGAGTATAAAATACTTGAAAAAAAATGAGGAAAAGCAATAATACCTTGACAAAAATGATTGGTAAAAATTAATKTCACTAATAATAAAAGTACTTTAGTAAAAGTCATAAAAATGCTCAAATAATCTKTAAAATAAAAGTATTCAAAAACAGAAGTTGTGTCATGTTATGTATTACTGAGTAAATGTAAAGCAATTCCACATGTTCTTTGTGAAGGTTGTGTTACATTTAACTCTGTGGAGTGGGAGTTGTTGACAGAACTTGTACATTTATTACTCGATCAGAGCTTCATTCAAATCTCACCAGAGGTTCAGAGACCCAGGCAAAAACATTATTGCACACATTTTGCTTGGGAGTATAATAATAATAATAATAATAATAATAATAATA
>NW_013953079.1:97741-99104 GCF_001266775.1 Austrofundulus limnaeus
AAGTAACTCTGCTGGGGATAAAACACAGGTGTATGCTTTTCTTCTTTCTTTCTTAAACGACTCAGCAATTCACTTCTCATTGAAGTTAATTGCCCGTGAATTTACTGCTTTCAAAGCGAGAACACAATTAATCATTTGGCTCATAGAGACGACCCCCCCCCCCAACACACACACAATTTTACCCCCCAGTGATTTACAGCAGCAGTTCTGCTGACCCACAAACAGCACCGCAGACTGTTGGAAGCAGCAGTAGAGACTGTGCCTTGCTCTTGTGTAACTCGRAGATTTGTCTCTTCCTCTTTACTCCTCCTCTCTTTGTTTTCTTCCATCCATCTGGCGGTGTACTGTTTCCCTCCTGCTCTCAACTCTCCAAGAGTACTGCTTCCATTATCATTATTACTGTATATATTTTTTTAAGAGCAAGGACAGCACGAAGGCAAAACAATGGYTGTGTAACTAAATCGTCTTCACTGAGTACCGGAGGGATCCTGATGTATAAAATGCTCTGCAGCAGTTTTTTTTTACCCGACCGTGACTGCACCGATCCATTAAAGCTGCGATGAGGGCATGTGCTCTGATGATGAAGCAGCAGTTTGTGCAGACSTGCTTTTTAGAAATGCAGAGTTACTCCCAATCTGTCCTGGAGCTCGGYGGTAATGATAGCCATGAAAGCTAATTATGACAAGTGTAATTGCAGTATTGTATATTATAATGAACACCACAGACCTGGGAAAGAATAAAAACAACAACAAAACTGAATTCAGAATTCCTAACACATCTATAGCCTATAATTAAATCTAACACAAACTTTGTAATAACTGAAGCTACAAAATCCCTTACAATTTGAAATCTAAACTGTATAAGGAATGTTGAAGCTGAAGAAAGACGCTCACTAGGTTGCCGTTACGGTAACCACAAACCTGTCTCTCTCACTCCCTGATAGTAATCTTAAGACAGACAGAAACAGACTGAAAAGTAAATCTTAAGTCATGTCAAATACAAGGCCCGAGGGCCAAATCCAGCCCACACTGACATTTCATCAGGCCCTAAATGAAATATTTTAAAAGTAAAATATAATTTCTCTTTTTGTCACTGTACTTAATGCAGTCTTTTCTCTACAGTAGTTGACTTCAAATATGTATTATTTTAAGTCAAATAATTGTTTTTTAGGGAATGTTTTCTTTCTATTTTACAGATTTTCTAGCCTGACCCTTGCCTTCCTACGCAGCTCTGCTCAATTCTAGTTTCGCTTCTCTGCTCCGTCTGGGATTTCTCCCATAGACAAGGATTTCGCTGGCAGATTTTTAGCCGGGCCAATCAGAGAACAGAAGGTAGAGTTTTGAATGACGTCGATGTTCTGCAC
>NW_013953079.1:99253-103388 GCF_001266775.1 Austrofundulus limnaeus
ACTCTCATTTACAGTCGTCACATTCGGCTCTGTACTTTTCTCCTCTCAGTAGGGTTGTTTACAGCGCACGTTATTTGAGGTTAGCTTCTTAGCTTAGCCTCCGTCACAGCAACACGCACACACTTCAACAGAGGCCACGCCTCCTGCAAGAAATCACTTCTCAATAGCAGAAAGTCCAGACCCTCTGTACGAAGCAAAGTGAAGGACAAGAGTCTGGTTTTTACCAGGCTACAGATTTTCTGAATTGTGATAAAATCTCTAAGAAATGGTAAATAAACTAGTCGTGAATACAGTGTAAGGCATAATAAATGAATACTAATGATATGTATGTGTGTAATGAATGAATGTAATCATGTATTATGTTTTAAGGTATGTGTGCGCTTAATACTACATTAAATACATTTTGTAAACATTTTTTTTAATAAATATTGACAGAGATTGGCGCTTGGCTTGGACTAAGTTTTGAATTTAAGGCGCTTTGTGTGACTAATGTTGACACTCGGCCTTAAAGAAACAATCGCTACGCAAAAACTGTGATTCAGACCTTTAAAATTCTTGACCGCAATGTTCATAGAAAGACGTTAYTTTTTTCTGTCTTCTGTAGGACTTATGACAAGTTAAAAAGACTCTTCACTTCCAGTTTTGATGGGAACATTTTGTGCAGAAATAAATGTGAAGTCTCTGAAAGGTCGGATGTGAACGCTCGGCACCCTGAGGGGATTTGAAAAAAGAAGTCTTATAGCAGTGAGAGACTCGCTGGCTGGAAGAAGGCAAAACCTCTTGATGTTTAATTTGTGCATGTGCTGGAAAAAGTTGTGGCTGTAAGAGGAGTTTGTTTGCAAAAGTTTGGAACGTTTATTGAATATATTAAAATATACAGTATTTTCATGGCACAATAAATAGTTTTGTGTTTTAAAAATCTATCAAAAAGATCAACTATGAATAAAAACTTAACAGTGGRAAAAAAGTCATTATATCTGCTTATATTCCAAGAATAATTTATTATGTATTCATGCTTGAAGGCATTCACACAAAGAAGAGAATTAATCACAAAAATTACATCATTTTTGGTCCATTTCCTTTTAAAATTGTGTTTGGAGTAAATACTGTATTCATCTTTAACAATTGTGTTTAGATAATTTAATATAATATATGCAAAAATGCCCCCCCCCCCCCACCACCACTATGTTACGGTTTTATTTGAATAAGAAACCTGTTTGTAAAAAACAAGTTAGTAATTCCTTTCTGACCTTGCCTCTGGAAAAAGTAAACATGAATTGAGTAGATTTTAAAAATTAGACATTTTAGCCTTGAAAACAGATTTTAAAAACTAACATTACCAGTAAAAATTATTTGAGAAAATAATGTGAATAATTGTTCCAAGATGTTATTAGGCCTATTATGTTATCAGCAGTGGTGCCTCCAWAACCCCTTTATTAGGGGGGCTATGTGGGGGCTACTGAAAATCCTAGGGTGGCACTGAAACCAACTGCCAGAACAGAACTTAAGGAGATTTGTGATGTTGTTATATAAAGAATATTTGACAGATACAGCAATGTAAGATCCATCCATCCATCCATCCATCCATCCATCCATCCATCCATCCATCCATCCATCCATCCATCCACCTGTCCATCCATCCATCCATCATCTTAACCTGCTTCTTCCTATCAGGGTCACAGGGGTCACTGGTGCCCATATCCAGCAGTAACAGTTTGAGGGGCAGGGCCCACCCTGGAAAGGTCGCAAGTCCGCATAGAGACAAACGAGTCAAATAACCGCAGAAAACCCACGCATGCACGGAGAGAACATGCTAAAAACATGATAAAAATATGCACATAATGTCCTTAAACACTGCATCCTACTGAGGTCATTGTTTATTATTTTTTTTTAATTTTACCAATGTTTAACCCGGCAAATCCCAATGAGATTGCAGATGTCTTTTTGATGTCTGAAGGCAACCTATTGTACATATTTCTGTGGGTGGGGGAAACTGGAGTACCTGGAGAAAATCCATGCAAACACGAGGAGAACATGCAAACTAAAGACCTCAGGTCTGAGCCAGGAATCGAACCCAGGACCTTCTTGCTGTGAGGCATCAGTGCTAACCACTGAGCTGTTGTGYTGTATTCAGGAGGCTAGAATTTTTAGTTTTAACTTTAAATAAAGTATCTACTTATATTTTAACTCCTAATTGCTCAAACACATTTTTTAAATGTTTATGGGGTTCTACTAATCCTAAATAGAAAAACCAGTTAGTCAGTGGTGGCATGTCTGTATTACGCCTTAATGCCAGTTTAATTTTACAACAACGTRGAGTTTTATTGATTTTATTCCAATGTTTTTGGCTTTTTTCAGATTTAATGATAACTATTTAGGTTCTGCAGAAGATACTTTATGTAACTTTGCTTTGCACCAATTATGAAAGCCAATGAATGTAAACATTAGACACATTTAACATGAACATTTTAATTATTCTATGTTGCATTTTAAACACATTCAGAAGATTTCAAATTGTAATTATATTTGGAACTCTTCAGGAATATTTAAATTATATGAACGAAATCTTTAGCAAACCATTTTAAAGTGACCTTTGTGTCATTCAACACCACCATGCAGCTTTTATAATGCTTATAAAACCTCACTAGTTTAGTTTTGTGTGTGTGTGTTTACCTGTTTTCAGTGTGACCAAACACTCTTGACTGATGGGCACGAGGTGTGGCCTCGACAGCACGTCAGCCAGCGCCTCCACGATGCATTTCATCACCTGAGGACAAATCAGACCAACCTTTTACCGAGACGTCCACAAGTCATCACAACGGATGCTTAAAATGGAGAAACTGATGACTGGGATTAAACTATGATGCTGCTCCAAATTAATTATTCATACATTCCAATTCTTCTGTCACTCTTTGCTCATTAAATTTACTCACTGTTTTAATTATTTAAGGATCTTCAAATGATAACTCAGATCTTTTTTTTCATGTAAGACCATTTCTTCGCCTGTTTGTCTTGTCTTTTATTCACAGCATTGTTCTGTTCTTAACTTCCTGTTCTACAAAGCTTATTCTATGACAATAAAAAATTTAACTAACTAACTAACTAACTAACTAACTAACTAACTAACTAACTAACTAACTAACTAACTAACTAAATAACTAAATAAATAAATAAATACAGTGGATTTGTTTTTTCCAAACTCTGGAGGTCAAGAGTCTCCATTGGCTAATTAGTACTTATTGATTTTAGTCATGCAGCTCCCAGAGGAGAAGGTGCTCAGAAGGTAAAATGCAGGGATTACATATTTCTAATTACAAAATTAATTAATAAAAGTGTTTTGATTTGGATAAAGATGCACCAATATGAAAAATAAATAAATAAATAAAATAATCTCACCTTCACGTCCTCATTCTCCAGCTGACCTGAAGTCACTGGCAATGACAGAGCTGCAGGAGAAACGAACAGTCCTTAAATGTTAGTCGCTGTCCTTGGTGCTGAACCTGAGCAGCCTCGATTCTACATGCAGCTTTTTTTTTTTACACCGTAGAACTTCGACAATRTTATTGTATTTTATTATCATTTTAATTGTTCTACTTACCGCAGGTGGATAAAACAGTCAGAAGGAAGACTTCTCTCCCGATCATCTTGTTGGAAACGAGGTGAATTAAGCTCTCCAGGAATAAAACAAAACAGCGAAGCTTTATTTTCTTTTTCTTGTTTTTAATCAGAAGCTTGGGTTTTTTATTATTATTATTTACAGGCAGTCTTCCAGCGGCTCACAGACGCATTCTGCTTCAAAACTTGGTCGCCTTTCGGTATTTCTGGAGAGCTAAATTTTCTGCTGCATCAGGCAGCCTCCTTCCTCTCCCGGTGTCTCTGCCGACTGACTTCACCTCGACAGCCTGCCTTTTATAGGGCCACTGGAGGCAGGAAGTGACGTCATCGTGGGGACTAGTGATTATTATTGCATCTCGGCGTCCTAAGTGGTTGTCAGGGTGTGTATAGGTGGGTGAGCTCAGGTGAGGAAGGTGACTGGCTTCTGGTGCTTTTGAGGAACATTCGGCATTTTATTTCCTTTTATTTGCAAGGTTTGTAACTTAGTAATATTTTAAAAGTTAAAGATTCTGAATAATAA
>NW_013953079.1:103428-109512 GCF_001266775.1 Austrofundulus limnaeus
TATATATATATATAATTTATTTATTTATTTATTTTTGCTCAATACTGAAACACTCAAACTGATGCCCTTGAGTCACAAGTGTCAACCTTAAGGTCTGCGGGCCAAATGTGGTCTTCCTTAACATTTTATCCGGCCCCAAATGTATCTTATAAAATGCTTTGTCATTTATCTTTGTCACTGTATTTAGTGTCTTCTTATGACTTGGATGATCTTTTCTATATTGTCTTCTTTTGAAGTCAAACAATTGCATTTTTAATGAGGATTTTAACTGATTTGCTGGATTGTGTTGTTAATAGTGTAAAGCATAACAAATAAATGATGTGTCTTTCTAAGTTTATTCGTTTTTCTTTATTTGCTAGTTTAAATATGTTCAAAACTACAAAAACTGAATACGGGAAACTGTTTTTTTTTTGTAATAATAACTTGTTACATAACATTTAAAGACAAAATATTTACAAAAAAAACTATAGGCAGAGATTGGGCCATTGGGTTAGACCAAGTTTTGACTTTTGTCCTCCGTGTAACTGAGTTTGGCACCCCTGCCTTGAGTGATGTCATTACAATATTAAATGGTTTCTTGTCTCATTGTATATTAAAATTTACATTCCTTAAATGAATGCACATGATCTGCTCTCTTCCATGTCACGGTTTTAAACAAATCCAAAAGTGATCTGATCAAGCTGAAAATAAGCATTAGTGATCAGTCTCAGCTACTGGGCACCCTGGGATTCAGCTCAAAATCTACAAAATTCACTGAGTTATAACAATTTTTGGGTGTAAAAGGTCAGCAGAGGTGGCCTTCTTGAAATTAATCAGCTGTAATAACAGGCAATGATTTTTTGTAGGATGGGTGTCTAACTCTGCAGCTCCTGAATGGTGAGATGGACCCTATTTTCCACAGCTGTCTCCATTCTGCTGGTTGAACCAGACTTCACTGGAACTTTGTTTAATATTTTGGTACTGTGTCTAGCTCTTTAAGGATCTAGTCTATGTAAAATTGGTCTAACTGTGTCCTTCATTCTAACCAGTTCCTCATTCCATGGAGGCCCTTGTAACAATCCTTGGTGTTTCTCCTCTGTGACTCCTTTGATCCTCCTTGTGGAACTACATCGTACAAACTCCTCCATAAAAACAGGACCAAACATCTTACCACCCAGACCAAAGGCCCATAAAATATAATAAAACAAACAAATAAACCAAAATAATAAAATAAAAAATTTAATTAAATAAAAAAACTTTACACTGATTTTATTAATGTTTTCACTTGACTACTTGACAGTTTTTTGCAATACAGCCATGTTATTGTTCTGTAGCAACAATTTTACTCATGATGGTTAATGATTGTTATGATTTTTGAATTTTTGTCATAAATGACAACTAGACATATTTAGTGGATCAATAAATACCTGAAACTGATTAATATGGCTGTATTTTAAAAGTCAAATCCTCTTTGTTTCAGGATAGTCCAAATTAGGATTATTTAAGAAGAGCAGATAAAATGTTAAAAATAGATGGCTGTCTATTGCAGGTTAAAATTGCCCTTCTTTATTACATATTAACTTTAGACCAGTGTCTAAAAAGGTAACCAAACAAAGAATTTGATCTTTGTTAGAGTTGCACTCAGTTTGTTAGTTTTATAGTTCATTGAATAAGTTTGCACTTTTATTAAACCCAAATGGGGTAGTCCATTTTCATTAGGTGTCTAAACAAAATCAGTTTAATTAAGTTGAAGGGTTTTATTGCGTAAGCGTTCGTGTGTTAGTAACACGCGTCTAAACCGTGGAACAACCTCACGCTGTTTGCTTTCTTGTATCTTTTACGAGCGCTGACTCACATGTGTACACAGGACTATGAGGCAATTCTCTTTTGTTCGTAACACATTCATTAAAATAAATCACAAAGGGGTGGGGGAGAACCGTTTCCCTGCGTCGCGTTTTTCGCTTGGCACCGTTCTCTGTGATCCCAGTCCAGAGATCTCATTATGCTTTCAGAGAGACAATAAAGACCAATCTGCGTCAGAGGCGGGTTCACAGTGTGCCGCACAAACCTGCAGCAGCCTTGTTTAAATATGAAGGGTGGGTTCCTTTCAAAGCAGTAATAATAAGGCCTTTGTGAAATCAGACAGGTACGAGGGCTGAGGGAAATTCAGTTTGTCAAAGTATCTAAAAGCAAAGGGGGGAAAAAGCGGGTGTCTACGCTTTGATAAATACTGTACATCATAAAAAAAAGAAATTTGAGTTTAATTGATTATTTCATTATTGTAATGAGGCTTCTTGACAATACAGTATGTCCTATACAGTTAGAAAATGTGATTATTTATTTCTTAAAGGGATCCCCGATTAGTTGTAACATTAAACTTTATTTAATAAACATATATTTTAACTGTAAAATAAAGACTATAAAAATACTGTAGGCTGTTTAGTTTTTATAATTTTTAAACTAAAAGTTTAAAAATATAGTACACAGACGGGGCCATTTTATTTACACACAAAGCATTCTGGATAAATGATGACGTGGATAGGTCATCGGTGCGAGGCTGCTAGCGAGCTATATCAACCCTGAAGGTTAATCTTGGACAATATCTGATGATCGACTCTTTTAAATGAAACCAGAGAGBGTTGACAGAGAGGAGAAGGTAGAAAHGACTCAGCCTGTAACTGAAAATATRGATGGAGGACAACAGAGCTGCTTCATGGAAGAAGARCCCCAGTTTAGCCTGTTAGCCTTTGTGCTAGCACTGACGCTACATTGCCTTGTATGTATTAGCTCGGTGCTAGAGCGACAAACAAGAAAAAAATGAAAACATGAAAAAAGTCTTCTCAGTCAATGTCCAACAGCTTATTCTGCTTTCGACTCTTGTTTGGAGCTTCTGATTTGCTCACAGGTGCTGGTAATCAGACAGCTGATTGTCAGCACCTGTGAGCAACCAGTGGCATTTCCATATCACCACAGTTTTAGTCCTCCAAAAGGCAACGCTGGTCCAAGTCCAAGTTTCATCAAAGACTACCTCCTAAATTGGGGAGTGGAGAGGATGGAATGATCTGCGATCAATCTTGACCCTAACCCCTGTGACGTATGGGATCAGCTTGATGTATGTTCGCTCCAGAGTGACAAAAACAACCAGACTGGCTGATTTAATGCAGATTGAGAATCAGCCATCAAGCTGATGAGCAGCATAAAGGGCTCGACACACGGGGAGCGACAAACTACAGCGATTAACGGCTGTCATCGCAGCCAGGGTGAAACCCGACACACGGGACGCGATAGCGATCGCAGCATTGCGAATCGCGCTCTCAGATCGCTTGTCTTCACAAAATTTGATTGGTTCTTCTACTGCCACTTGTAAAGGTTATTGGTGGTTCACAAAAAAGTGGGGTGTGCATTACGGACGTGTAAACTACACAAATCTTGTGATGCAAAAGATATTGAAAAACAAACACACACCAAGATACAATTTTATGAGGAAAAACTTACCAGATAACTCCACCCTGGTGCCAATAAATTCCCACAAAGCTTTTTAGTAATCACTTGAAGTGTTAGCGTACCATACTCTCCTCTCATTGGTCAGTCAATGAAACCCTTGCTGATTAGCTGTACGCTAAGCGACAGCGACAAAAGTTGAACATTTTTCARCTTTCAYATGTCGCGTCGCAAGCTCGCGTGTGCACGTCTACGTGTACGAGCGCGAAAGCGACGTCGCCTCCCGTGTGTCGAGCCCTCAAGTAGGAGGCGCTAGGCTGTTGTGGCTGTGTATGGTTCTTCCACATGCAATTGTGACACTGACATCGTGTCAAGARAGGATTTTGTTTCATATTTTGTGGTCGATAAACTGAATTTTAGACACACTAATTTAAATCATTTACTTTATATACAGTAGTAAGAGAATGAACAAGTCAAAAGTTTTAGTGTTCGTTTCTAGAACTCACTTCCTTGTTTACTATGACATCATATCTGGGGTGTGACCAGGTTTTTCTATAAACATTATAAGAACACTTAATTTTGGGCCACTGTGTTCAGGTCTCCAGAGCCGGCAGAAGGATCGGAGTGAAATGGTCAACTTAACGTCTGAAAATAAAGACTTTAGATCTGAGAACTGTCTTCCCGTGCGTAGTTCAGGCTTTCACTTTAGCATCATTTTCAGCACCATTTAAGAAAAAATAATATGGCTTTTTAATGGTACAGAATGTATTGCCGAGAAATATTATTTCTGCAATCCCATAAATGCACGTTCCTTACAAATGTGGCACCATTTAAAAGAGAAACTACCAGGCTTTCCAATGTTATAAGATTTATTGTCAAGAAGCATTGTTTAGCAAGTTTAGTCAATATTAAAAGAAACTAAGAAGTAGTAAACAACATTCTGTTTGTCTTTGTTAAACAACAGAACAAATACAAATGTACATTAAAAAGGGGCTTTTATTTAGAGTACCAGGATTGTGTGCTGTAGAGATGTTTACTTTAAATTAAGAGATGCCATCCCATCCTCTTTTGTTCAGTTCATGTCCACCACTCTGAATGTATTTTGTTAGTTTTTCTGTCACAATCAAAACGTAAATGTTCCATTTCTGAAACCTGAGGTGAGCCTAATAAAGCTTTCACCTGCTTTTGTCAAACTGTCTGTGCCGCATGCTCCATTAAATCCAAATGCACCTCTGTTTCACTCCTACCCTGTGCCTACACTGAATATTTCCGATGAGGAGTGACATGATGTGTTTACCCAAAACAGTGACTCAGTTGTTCATCATGCAGTGGCATAAGGCATTATTCTTCTATTTAGTGACAGAGAGCTTTCTGTTTTATTGCTCTTAGTGCATATTAATGCAGGATCTGGAAGATGGAGAAATGAAAGTAGGTCAGTAACAGCCTGGAGAYCAGAGGAAAAGACAAGTGACTGAATCAGTTTCTGCTTAAAAAGTTGGAACTGTCTGGAGAGACGACGAGAGGAATTAGAAAATGTTCATGTCTAAATAATTTTATACAGCTAATCAAATATTTTTACCATACCTAGCTCTGCAACGTTACACTCAAGCTGCAACCCCCCCCCCCAAGAAAACAGTACCAACATTTTTGGAAATTTTGATCCTAGACAGATGATTGTGTCAGCTCATAAACAGAAGGCTCTTATAAACACTGCAAATTAACTGTTACTTCACTGTGTAAGGTCCAAACAGTGTAGCTTATTTTTGTACTTAAAAAATATACAAATTATATTAAACCTATTTTAAAACTGTACACTTCTTTCATTAAAACACTTTCTCAAATAATAAACATGATTAATGATTCACACTGCATGACATGTCATTAAAAATTCATAAATGCCAGTGGCAGTTGGGAGAAAATGACAGTCTGTGTTCTAACAACCTTAGTGAACTAGACATGACATCACCAACAATGACTTAAACTCTCAACAAGATCATTAACTGTTGCTAAAACACAAATACATTCACCAGCAATAAAAAATAAGCAACCAGACAGTGCTGGAAATTAAGCTGACAGATCATGTGATCGCAGTATAATTGTTATAATATCAGATCAGGTGAATAAGCATGTTGGCAACGAGCTCAGATTGCTTGTTCCATGCTGGTAGAGTGTGCAGCAGACCCTCTGAGCAAGAGGTAGGATGGTGTCTTGCCCAACGACACAACAACAGGATGAATGTGGGATTAAACTGGCAACGGGAGATCGAATCGGCATCCCACCAGTAGCTGCCCTACAGGAAATCCTCTGTCATATACTCACATTCACACCATAGAAATATATATATTAGGGGTGCAACAATACACGTACCCATATCAAACCGTATTGAACAATACAGATTTTAAAAATTGACATTATCAACTTGTCTTCTGAAGATGCTCTGTGTTAAAGGATCAGTGGATCTGTGTTCGACTACTCCACCTAGGCTGCATTTTTGAGCGCAGGTCCACTGAGAAACTGGCTGTTTCAGCAACATTTAATTTAAAAACTGTACTTTTGAGGTTAAACAAATGTTCATAATTAATATAAATAAATTACAAGTTAAAAGGGGCATGGAAATTTCTCTTTTTTGTATCGAAAAATTATCGAACTGTGAGACTAAAGTAT
>NW_013953079.1:109603-118019 GCF_001266775.1 Austrofundulus limnaeus
GTGTGTGTGTGTGCGCGCGCGTGCGTGTGCATTCAAACATTTTTAAAATAGCAGTTTTATTAATTTAGGTAAGTGTGCAGAGCTTTGTGGCTCTCTGGTAGTGTCCAAAAACAAAATTGTGTTCCCGTTCATTGACTGTTGTCCATCCCTGGATCAAGATCTTCAGCTCTTTATTTAACAGAACTCTATCAGAGGTTCAAACGTTGTCACATTTGTTACCATTTGTTAGTTTTGGTAGTCTAGCCATGCATTTCCTCATCTGTTCAGCACAGAATATAATGAGTTAAAACTGAGTTAAAATTAAATTTAAAGTACTCATATTTGTACTCAGCTTGAGAAAAATTGGTGTCACCCCTATTAAAAATAACAATAAATAAAAATAACAGCTGCTATTGACCAACAAAAGTAAAAAAAAAAAAGAATAGTTTAAGCCAAACTGTGAAAACATGACAAGAAAATAAAACCATTAAATGAAACCAAGTTAACTTTCCTGCTGCGTTAAAAGCCAATGAGTATTTTAAAATGCGACTTGAAAAACTCCRCAATCCTTTCAGTACGTGAAATTCCCACAGCAGTACACAACGTTTACAGCAAACAAAATGTGCAACAGAACAATGGATTTTAGAGACTAAATAAGAAAGTGATACGTTTAAGTTCTTGTTTGCACTGAAACACTAAAAGGCCCAGCCGTGGCCTAATTTTGTTTTTCATGTTCGGAGTACGAGTCGCAGCCATCTGAGCTGTGGGAAAACCTCCAATTGAAACTTTTGGTGAGGGGGTGGAAACTGTCGCAGCAGCTGAAGTTGCGTAACACCTTCAAAAAAACCCTTGTCTACTCGTCTTTAAAAATGTTTCAGACAAGAGACARTCAGCTGAACCAAAGCAACTTGTAACGGGAAAGTCTGAATTAAAAAAAAAAAACAGTTTTGTGCCGCACTATTTTATAAAAGTTTTTGTTTCTGCAAATGCACGAGCCGAAGTCAGCTGCTAACACTTGCCAGCTGCTTTCAGAGAATCAGAAGCTAACTCAGCTCTGCAGGAGATTTCCTTTAGCCTGAAGACATCCATTCACAACAGATATGATTCATAATACAGCATCAGATTTATCCAGCCTTTTCAGCAATGGCATTCATTCTCCATGTCCGTGTGTCTTCTACAGAAGGAAAGCTTTGTTGGAGGTAAGTGTTTAAGATCTCTTGTGATATTCATCTGAAAAAATCTATTTTCATGGATGAACCTGCTTTGTTTCATCACTTCTTGTGGGAAGTTAACTGAAACATTTGCACAGGAACGAAGCAAATTCTGAAGAAACTGATGTAAATGACTGCAAGAGAAGCCGCAGGTGCACGGAACTGGTGAGCTCCTGCGGGATTGAACTGTTTACCTAAACTGAAACTGGAACCACTTTGTTAYCATCTGAAGTGGACCTGAGTGTTTACTTTTAATTTGTGCAACACCTTGGAGCTAAAGGTTTGTAAAAACATTGATCTAGTGCAGGGGTCTGCAGCCTGCAGCTCTGGGGYCACATGTGGCTCTTTGGTCCCTCAGCTGTGGCTCTTTGAAAATATGACAAACATAACAGAATTGGGGTTTTTTTTACACTCACAACAGCAATAAATTTGTATGTGATCAATAATACTAATACAAAAAGTAAAACGTTAGCTTATGCTAGCCTGTTGTTTATTTAAAGGGGCAATATCATGTAAAATCAACTTTTTAGAGTTTTATATCATGTTATAATGTTATACTCTCATAAAAAACATGCCGAAACCTTGCTCTGACTCATTCATGCATGTTTAAGAAACCTGCAGAGTTTTTAGGAAGCCATGCTGAGGAGCAAAACGATAGGTGGGGACCAGAAACACCTTTTGGGTGTGTCTTTAAGCTGAGGTTTCTTATGACAGAGCCCCCCCCCCCACACACACACACACACACACCCCCCACCCATGACTCCTGTAGGCTCTCAGGTGAAAGTGAAACTTAAACTGTCTACTGAGCTCCAAAACGTCTCACTCAGTGAAGCTCTTTTCAGATTGAAAATACCTTTTGAGGAAATGTATTTTCAGATGCCAAGTAAACTGCATCATAGCAGCCCCCCGCACCCCCACCACCACCGCGCGAGCGCGAACCACCCCACCCCGCACCGAAATGGGCGAGGCGGAAGGTGGCTCTTAAAGAGACAGAGGCCGATTTCAAGGCGTTTAGAAGAGGAAGTGATGAGAAGATAAGTTTATTTTCTATTTAAACATAAAAACAGCATTTTAATAAAGCTAAAGGTGACATAGATACTTTATTATGGTATAGTATTTAAATATATGCCTGAGAAACACATAATGTTGCCCCTTTAAATATTCCATTTTCTTTCTATGATCTTTCTCTCTCAAATCCATCAGGATACATTTAAAGAATTTGAAGACTACACAATAATAAGAATTAGAAAATAAATATGCCTGAATAATTCAGTTGTACTAGTTTTTATGAAATTCAGTTTAAACTATATACAGTATTTTTCATGTTTATATTAATATTTTATTTGTCCTGATGTGTGTAAAAAAATAATAATATAATAATAATAACAATACTCCAGTTTTATACTGTCTCCTTCACTGACCATAAAAGTTCCCTTAAAGGCCTTGAAAAGGCCCATGGACCACCAGTTTATAATCGCAGCTGAAGCTTGTTTTGTGGCTCTGGACACATTTTATTAGTGAGAAATGGCTTCTTTGATTGAAAAGGTTGCAGACCCCTGATCTAGTGTGTTATTTATTCTTTCTCTGAACCAGATGGATATGAGTCATTTCTTGCCGTTTTTAACGTACCAGGAAATATATTTGTCTGCTCTCTGCCAGACCTTTCCTGATGAGGATGTCATGGCCAGTCATCACTTAGTGAGCCTTATTTAAGGTCAGTGACAGCTGGTGTTGGTACAATACCTGACTGCAGCGATGGCCTGCAGGTAATGAGATTTCTGTTTGTTTCTGCAGCTCTCTGCGGCTATTTTGCTTATTTAATACAGTTTTTGTGGRTATGTGGTCCACACTCTACTTGGATCACTACTGATATGTGGACACTTAATATTAGGCTCTTAATAGCATCTCACATGTTGTCCTTTGTATTAAATGAGTATGTTGCTGCAGGTACACATACAGTTAATGCTACCATTTGAAAACCATTAAAGTAGACATGTCCTGCTTTTAAATCCTTCTTTTTCCACATTTAAATCCTTCATTTGGGGGTCTACATTAAGTGGAACTGCAATGCTTTGGTCTACATTCCTCCTTATTGTAACTCCACAAGCCCCACTTACACTCCTTTTCTGAGGCAAGTCTTAGATCAACTCATTTTGAGGCTGTCTCTTTAAATCCAAACAAGGAACCGGAGTCTGACCCRGAGCCAGAGGAGAATGAAGACGACCAAATTATAGTTGGTAAGTTCAGACATAATTCGGCAGTTCTGTTGCAAATTCTATGATGTAAAAGTTTAGAAAATGTCATAGAAAATAGAAAAAATTGAAGTGGTTAAAAAATATATGACCTCTATGCAGGATCGAGAGCAACTAAATTAAAAATTTCTACACACCTAGAGACTCCAGGCACACAATTAAATGTATTTAATGGATAAAAGAGTGGATTTTACATGATATGTCCCCTTTTAAGAGTATATTGCTTTACAGTATTGTGTTGATGGAAACAACATTGTATCACTACATTAAACAGGCTTAGGTGCACTGTGTGGGATATTTTGGTGTCGTCTAAAATGTCCATTTGTTTTTAAAAATTGACTCAGCTGCACCTTGGCTCTTCACATCATTTGGCATTTTAGGGACTTTTTAACCTTTTGAAAACATCTTTTTAAATCTTTGTTTCAATGGAACATCATCTCTAGTCCTCTGTGGTGACACAGAGGGGGTTACTGAGCTTAACGATTTTTAACATCACAAAAATTCTACAAACATATTTCCTTGAGTGAAATTCCCAGAGTGATGTTTATTTAATTTCCCTTCATGGGATCAATAAAGTATCATTCATTCATTCATTCATTCATTCATTCATTCATTCATTCATTCATTCATTCATTCATTGTATATCTGACATTTTTGGTCGCTCAAACTAATTCTCCTTTTTGCCACTGTTATGGATGTTTGGTGAGCGGTCATCATGAGTGGACCTCCACCCTACCAAAGTCACCACTTGATGGCAGTGTTGCATTATCCATATACTTGCTGCACATTTATGACCTTACACAATTTTCATGTCATAAAAGTAGATCAATGAGACAAAATGTATCATTTGAATTGAAGAAAATTATGCTTTATGTAATTTCTTTACAGTATTTGAAAAGTAGGCTTACAGTCATGTAAGCCTAGTTTACAACCCAGGACTGCAAATTCTGCTCAAGTCAAAAAGTAGAGATATTTTCATAGACATAAAAGCAACATTTTTAAGCAAAAGACACACAAATTTAGTTGTTAATAGTATAAGATCAAGTGCAACAGCAATTACTCCCTGCTACTGTTCAATATGTCATCAATTGATGATTTTAACACAATGTAAATTCAATTAAAAACTGAATGGCGTAGACGTTGTTGGGTCACGGGGTACAGCTGTCTAAGGTAAATCACAGACCGGCCCTGAATGTTGATGACAGAAGTCTATGATGGTGATGGAAAACTTTAATCCATTTTTTCCACCCCCCACCCCACAAAAAATACATTCAAGGACTTTCAAGGATGGAGTGTCTTTGTAGCGGTTTTCTGATCTTGAACTCATTTTTTCAAATTCACACACTTTCAAGGATTTTAAGGACCCATGGGAAACCCAAGAGGCTCTTAAGACCATCCAGTTGTTGGCATCTTTAAGCAAATTTGGCTTCAGTTTGTTCTCTGTAAACTTGAAGCGAGGGGAAATGAGGCAGTCTTGTGCGTTTTGATCTGAAAGTTGAAGTGAACACCTTCACTCTGAAGTTGACAAAAAATTATTCTAAGTTGGTATGTGGCTCATTTTTGATCATATCTGGTAGATTAACTGGTGAGGTGCTTGTTAACTGAGGTGAAAAAAAATCTAACTAAATGAAAGAGAGATCATATTGTGAAAGCTGTTGGACAGCAGCTGTTGATTAAACAAAAGGCAGGAGCAGGAAGAGTAGACCTGACTCTGAGTTGCTGTAGATGCTCCTGCAGGTAGAACACAGGAAAAACTATTGCCGAAAATATAATGTTTCAAATTTTAGAACAATGTTTGCAATGCTGCAGCTAAATTTCAGAAGTATAACACAAAGTAGTTTTCACTCTAATATACAATTCTTTGCATTCATTTTAGATAGAAAGTTACCTTWTACTCAGTGATATGGTTTTTCCAACTGTTTTGTTTGTGGGCGAGTGTAGATATATGGATGTTCCTGCAGATGGGACACACAAAAGCATAATTGGCACACAGTAAATCAGTTATTTTAACATATCTGCAGACCATTATGTAGAGTAGAGGTCCTCGGGAACCGCTATCCTGCATGTTTTATTTATTTCCCTGATAATGATTAAGTAAATGAATAGCCTCTTCAAGCTAGTTTGGTAATCAAGCATTTATTCAAATCAGGTATGCTGGAGCACAAACCCAAAGAAATGTCTTAATGAAGGAAATAATTACCTTTTTAAGGGCATACAGCGGGTAAAATAAKTATTGAACACGTCAACATTTTTCTCAGTAAATATATTACTAGAGGWGCTAATGACATGAAATTTTCACCAGATGTYGGTAACAACCCAAGTGATCCATACATACAAAGAAATCAAACCAHAAATGTCCAGAAATGAAGTTATTTGTAATAATGTGGAATGRCACAGGGAAAAAGTATTGAACACATGAAGAAAGGGAGGTGTAAAAAGGCATGGAAAGCCAAGACACCAGCTGAACTCTCTCAGTAATTAGAAAGCAAGCCTGCCCCTTGTCAGTGCAAGTTAATATCAGCTGGTTCAGTCCCAAATGATGGCCAGGTATCACACAAGAACCATCTGATGATGGGTAAAAGTAAAGAGCTCTCTCAAGACCTTCACAACCTTATTGTTGCAAAGCATAATGATGGCATCGGTTACAGAAGAATGTCTAAACTTCTGAAGGTTCCAGTGAGCACTGTTGGGGCCATAATTCAGAAGTGGAAAGAACATYATTTCACCATAAACCGACCACGACCAGGTGCTCCTCACAAGATTTCTGACAGAGGAGTGAAAAGAATTATCAGAAGAGTTGTCCAAGAGCCAAGGACCACTTGTGGAGAGCTTCAGAAAGACCTGGAATTAGCAGGTACGWTTGTTTCAAAGAAAACAATAAGTAATGCACTGAACCACCATGGCCTGTATGCACGCTCACCACGCAAGACTCCACTGCTGAAGAAACAGCATGTTGAAGCTCCTTTAAAGTTTGCTGCACAACATTTAAACAAGCCTGTGTAATACTGGGAGAATATAGTCTGGTCAGATGAGACCAACATTGAACTGTTTGGATGCCAGAATACACATCATGTTTGGAGGTCAAATGGCACTGCACATCAGCCCAAAAACACCACACCAACAGTGAAGTTTGGAGGTGGGAGCATCATGGTGTGGGGCTGTTTTTCAGCATATGGTACTGGCAAACTTCAAATAATTGAAGGAAGGATGAATGGAAAAATGTACAGAGACATTCTTGATAAAAATCTGCTTCCATCTACCAGGATGATGAAGATGAAACGTGGCTGGACATTTCAGCAAGACAATGAGCCCAAACTCAAAGTCAAGGAAACTCTCAGTTGGTTTCAGAGAAAGAAACTAAAGCTGCTGGAATGGCCCAGCCAATCACCTGACCTGAATCCAACAGAAAATCTATGGAAAGAACTAAAGATCAGAGTTCATAGAAGAGGTCCACGAAACCTTCAAGATTTGAAGACTGTTTGTGTGGAAGAATGGGCCAAAATCACACCTGAGCAATGCATGCCACTAGTTTCTCCATACAGGAGGCATCTTGAAGCTGTCATTGATAACAAAGGCTTTTGTACAAAGTATTAGATAAATTTCAGTAAGTATGTTCAATACTTTTTCCCTGTGCCATTCCACATTATTACAAATAACTTCATTTCTGGACATTTATGGTTTGATTTCTTTGTATGTATGGATCACTTGGGTTGTTACCGACATCTGGTGAAAATTTCATGTCATTAGCACCTCTAGTAATATATTTACTGAGAAAAATGTTGACGTGTTCAATACTTATTTTACCCGCTATGTCTAAGTAACGTTTCAATGTGTGTGTTGTAATCACACACTAAAAAAATGAGTTGGATTTACTTAACCAGGTTATGTCAACTGGTTCCACTAAATCAAGATGAGTAAAGCAATTTACTCTTTTTTTAAAAAGGAAAATCCAACATTTTATTTTTTAGAGTGAACTTAACATGGCCCATGACTTACAGCAGGTGGACAGTTGAGTCCGATGGGCCCAGAGAAACGTCTCAGAAGCGTCTTATTTCCCACAGGCTCAAACTGTGAGCAAGATACAGAAAAAGAAACGTCAGTATGTTTCATCACTGTTTTCACTCTTTCAGACTGTTCTGTCAAATAAATGTTTCTACTGTAACATAGCATTATAATGGCTGTAAATTATTGCAAGGACTTGGTAAGGTTAAAGGTAGTGTCTCACCAGGCTGCAACTGTTAGGGACTTATTGAAGACACAAGAAAAACTGAAATTTTTACTTTATGATGCTGCAAAATTTGTATCAAAATTTGCCAGGAGTTTGCGTATACTGTCACAAAAGCATGATAATTATGAAGGTATGCAACAACTTTTCAGAGAAAAATGTGTCCCACAAACATTTTCTAATATGTTTAGGTTTCAAGCTTCACTCGAGCAAGGTCCTGCCACTTGTGGATGGAAGTTAAGAACCTCCATTTTTGGAAGCTCTCACCCAAATGTTTGCAATTTGTCACCAGCAGTCGTCACCCAGTGAGACACTAACTTTTGTCTTTTTTGTGCCTCAGTTTTTTAATGAACGGTCTTTGTTCACCATGTTGTTCCACAGTCCTTTAGCCAGCTCCTCGTGACCCTTCACGGTGATGTGGATACAGTCAGAGCAGAAGTAGGTCATATCAATTTTCCCATTCTGCATGGAAACAAGAAACACAAGCTTAGGTTTAGCCATGAAATGTTGGTGGCATTGTGTTTGCGATTTGGATCAGAGACAGTGAGTTTGGAATTCAGCACTGTGAAATGTTTCAAATGGAGATTTTGTTATGGCTATTTGTGACTTTTGCAGTAAAGTACACTGAAAAAATAACTTGTAAGATTTACTTGAAAAAATCCGTTTGTTAAGTAAATTTAAATGCTACAAATTCATGTAATATTCACTCATCATTATCTAGTAAAAGGTATTAAGAATATAGTTAAAGA
>NW_013953079.1:118109-123976 GCF_001266775.1 Austrofundulus limnaeus
CATTAGTGCAAAATGTTACAAGGATTTTTTTCTAGTTAATCTTACAAGTTCTTTATAACCGTGCACATGCAGCAAGCACAATATTGTAGCATGACACCTCACAGCTACAGAGAAGTATAGCTCTTGTTGTAGTACAAGACCTCACCACCAGGTGGCAGTTTTGAAGAACCTTTAACAGATTCTTCGTCATGAACAACACAGACAAAGTGAAACTCACAGGTCTTATTAATGACTAGGCCTACCACTCTCACTTATGTTTCCTTCTGCTGAATGGTTTAACACAATTTAACAAATAATGAACACACAAATTAAAGTAACACAACAGACTAAACCCTGAAAGAACAATGTTAACCAAAATGACCCTAAAATGGTTTAACAACAACAAACATGAATCCTACCCACAATCCTCCACTGCACTCATGTGACAAACAGCCAAACACAGCAGAATGCTACAATATGCATTCCCTGTTCCCTGACAACAAAATGTCACCTACATTATGCCAAAACTTTTGCACACCAACAAATGTTTTCAAGCAAAAGAAACCAGACAACTTATATTTTATTTCAACCATGTCTTGTCCTCTCCTTGAAAAGTGAAGCAAGGGAATGAGGAGCAGCAGCCTTTGTGTGCGCATGCACCCTCAGTTTTAGCCCAGAAGAGTAGAAGTTCCTTAATATATTCATGTTTATGTGCTGTCCAGAAAAATCACTTAAATATTACTGGTAAAATAATATTAGCGTTTACTTTTTTTGTACAGTAATATTGATATATAATATAATGCGTATTATTTATTTAGTAAATTCTAGTAGTTTAGAGATTTTTATATTTTTTTGTAATTAAATGAATGTTACTACACCCAAAACATTGTTTTTTCAGTGTAGATTACCGGGAGGCGTGGAGGGTCTGCGTACTTCAGAAAGGGCTGCAAAACAACAGCAAAGTCCTCCCTGAAGAAACGATCACTGTTCAGGAGCTCCTCTAGTCTTTCCTGCAGAAAATAAAAATAGGAACTACTGTAAATATATCATACTGTTTTCACTGTCCTTACAGAAAGAGTTAATGCAAAATAATCTGTGACATGTGACATGTTCATTATTTTATGTACGATTAAGAGATCATCTTTGAGGTTTGTAGTGTTGAACCGCACAAAATATGTGAAACAAGTCTATGTACTGTAAGAGAATGGCAACGGAAAATAACAACTTGAAAAAAAAAATGAGTGTTTATAATTGTAAAGAAGTCCGTTGTGTTAAAATTGATATGACTGAATCGTCATGTTCTGCCTCCTCAGCAGCAGACGTGGTTGAAAGGTTGAGGACATCCTTACAGTTTTCCTTCCATCACCTAACATTGGGCCTCATGCAAAAACTGTTTGTACAAACAGATTTGTTCTTAATTTGTGCATATACGAGTGATTTAGGAGAATCTGTGGCATTCATCAATTTTCTCGTATTCTAAGATTTTCTTCAGATACGAACAAAATCCACGAGTGGTCCAGACCTGTCGTATATTTTACGAGCAGTCAGTCTGCTGTTATCCAGATTTTCTTCACTAATAACTTTATATTTCATTAGTTTGAAGATATTTCGAGTTGAAAATAAATCACACTCCATAATTATGTTGACAATAGGCTATTCTGTTTGAACTGGAATTAAATTTTTWAATGTGATAGTGTAGACTAATGACATAAATTGGCAGTTAATGCTGCTGTATAACACTACAAAATTAATATGAAGATCTCAAATTACAAACCAACTTAAACTATGCATTAACTGAAGTTTGGAGACCTTTAAAAATTAGAAACGCRTCTGACGCAACGGCTTGGGAGTGGTGGTGCACGACTGCTCTTCTTCTGAAAAAATGAAAACTATGCAACACAGTCRTTTATACTTGAATTAAAAATATTTGTCCAAAGCAAAACTGGAGCAGGACTAGAGAGAGATGAATATGATTTAGATTTTTATTTCTGACTGTATACGACCCACAGGAGACACAACATTAACAGCTGTCTTCATTTTATTCCTCGGCTTTAGCAGCTCCTTTAATTCCACAGCTCACGCTGCTAAAATTGACAACATTTCTTTTCTGGATCTCTGAGAGCAGGATTTCAATCTCCGAACTCATTAAGTTCTTCTTTTTGCTTTGCGATGCCACTCATGAATAGACACTTCCTGGTAGGTGGGGCAGGAAACATAGCCTTATATGGTGTTTTTAGGGTGGTAATTATGCTAATCTCCTGTCCTCGTGTGGGGGCACCTGGATACGCATTCATCACTTTACGTTCCTCATTTCCACACTTTTCCTGATGTGTCATGTTCATACGGGCCCTTTGTACAAACGAAAGTAAGAGAAATTTAGGATAAGAATACAAAAATGTTCTTGCATGAGGCCCAATGTCCTCAGTTTGGTCCACAGTTTCTGTCCATCCATCCATCCATCCATCCATCCATCCATCCATCCATCCATCCATCCGTCCATCCATCCATTATCTGTACCAGCTTCTTCTTTTCATTCTTTTCAGGGTCTCTGGTGCCAGTACACCCTGGACAGGTTGCAAGTCCATCACAGGTCCCAATCTGCTGGGAATTTTTCCTGTTCCTTTTATTGAGGTCAACCAAACTTTGTTTGGTCACCTCTCAGCTGCATTAAGACACTACTGGACAGCCAAGCTAAAGGCTTTCCTCCGTCAGCCTTTTTGAGCACTGCTTGAGTCCATTAATGACTGCATTGATTATCACTATTGACCTTTTAGCTGCAACTGCTGGAAGCAGAATTCCAAACCCTGAATCTCCTCAGAGACGTGGAAAAACTATTTTTGATGTGTATGTTTGAAGATCTCATGAACTCTACCAAGAGTTCTTGTTTTTGATGATGAAAGTTGATGATGAAAATCTGATTTTTTCGGGGCTCCAATCACTAAGAAAATAATCAAGGGTAGACCCAGATTACTGGATGAAATATATTTCCCTCCAGTGCAGGGAACATTCTGGATCAGGGCCAAGAGAAACTAAAGTTTCAATGGGGAGGGGTTTCCCTCTTGGATCTGTTGGGGATGAATGGATGGACCAACATCTGGAACATTAAATTCATGAAGCTATAATTTTACTTTTTTCCTACTTTTTCACTTACATTTCAGAAGTCTAGTTATTTCCACTAACCTTATACAGCGGGTAAAATAAGTATTGAACACATCAACATTTTTCTCAGTAAATATATTACTAGAGGTGCTAATGACATGAAATTTTCACCAGATGTTGGTAACAACCCAAGTGATCCATACATACAAAGAAATCAAACCATAAATGTCCAGAAATGAAGTTATTTGTAATAATGTGGAATGGCACAGGGAAAAAGTATTGAACACATGAAGAAAGGGAGGTGTAAAAAGGCATGGAAAGCCAAGACACCAGCTGAACTCTAAGTAATTAGAAAGCAAGCCTGCCCCTTGTCAGTGCAAATTAATATCAGCTGGTTCAGACCCAAATGATGGCCAGGTATCACACAAGAACCATCTGATGATGGGTAAAAGTAAAGAGCTCTCTCAAGACCTTCACAACCTTATTGTTGCAAAGCATAATGATGGCATCGGTTACAGAAGAATGTCTAAACTTCTGAAGGTTCCAGTGAGCACTGTTGGGGCCATAATTCAGAAGTGGAAAGAACATTATTTCACCATAAACCGACCACGACCAGGTGSTCCTCACAAGATTTCTGACAGAGGAGTGAAAAGAATTATCAGAAGAGTTGTCCAAGAGCCAAGGACCACTTGTGGAGAGCTTCAGAAAGACCTGGAATTAGCAGGTACGATTGTTTCAAAGAAAACAATAAGTAATGCACTGAACCACCATGGCCTGTATGCACGCTCACCACGCAAGACTCCACTGCTGAAGAAACAGCATGTTGAAGCTCCTTTAAAGTTTGCTGCACAACATTTAGACAAGCCTGTGTAATACTGGGAGAATATAGTCTGGTCAGATGAGACCAACATTGAACTGTTTGGATGCCAGAATACACATCATGTTTGGAGGTCAAATGGCACTGCACATCAGCCCAAAAACACCATACCAACAGTGAAGTTTGGAGGTGGGAACATCATGGTGTGGGGCTGTTTTTCAGCATATGGTACTGGCAAACTTCAAATAATTGAAGGAAGGATGAGTGGAAAAATGTACAGAGACATTCTTGATAAAAATCTGCTTCCATCAACCAGGATGATGAAGATGAGCAATGCATGCCACTAGTTTCTCCATACAGGAGGCGTCTTGAAGCTGTCATTGACAACAAAGGCTTTTGTACAAAGTATTAGATAAATTTCAGTAAGTGTGTTCAATACTTTTTCCCTGTGCCATTCCACATTATTACAAATAACTTCATTTCTGGACATTTATGATTTGATTTCTTTGTATGTATGGATCACTTGGGTTGTTACCAACATCTGGTGAAAATTTCATGYCATTAACACCTCTAGTAATATATTTACTGAGAAAAATGGTGACGTGTTCAATACTTATTTTACCCGCTGTATCAGTGAAGCAGTTGAAAGAACTACACAGTTTTGAAGAATAAAAAAGGCACCTGATACTCCAGATTAACCTTCATCACCTCCTGCAGTTCTTTAGAATTGGATCTGGGGTTTACCAGACATGAACAAGATGTCCTTAAACAGACAAAACAAAGTGACAACAGGCCAAATTAGAATTTTTTTTGACTGAAACATCTAAAATGAGACCATAGTGAGATTTGTTATGCTTTATAAAACCAAACATTTTATAATGGTGAGCATAGAAAAACAAGACCATACATTCAACTTGCAACTTCAAGACCCCTAACAAGTTTAAGGTTGATGGATGCTCACCTCATGAGGAGGCACTGTGCGGTGGGTTTCTGTACCTCCCTCAAAGTATGCATGGGCAAAATATGAACCATGTTGACGATCATCCGGGGAACCTTAAGCGCAGTATGGAGTGACTTCCTGTAGTGTGCACATGTATCTATTGCTTCTAGATTGACCTTACCTCATTCATGAGCATTTCCAAAGAGACGTTTATGTAGTGAATGTAGTTGTCCACTGAATAAAAAGCCTGCAGAAAATCGAGGTTATTCATCGCAGCCGGCAATGGAAAAACAAACCTTTTCTTTCAAACACAAATGAACGTTACAAAATAAAGGAAGTAAACTAACCTTATCTTTGCAGTAATCACAAATGTCATTCATGCCTATGAGAATAGTCAGAAGCTTCCAATCGTCATCGAAATTCAGACCCTAAAGGAACAAAAACCAAAAGGTTCAGAGTTTATATAAAAGATAATCTTATAACAGTTTTACTGAATTGCTTGTGTACCTCATAATGCCTCAGTTTGTCAATCAAACGTCTTGTCTGTCCCGGAAGATTGCTAGAAAATATCAAATAATGTACAATCAACACTGAATTTGTCTGAACACTATTCTTTCCTGAAAGGATTCAAATATTTCCTGAATAAGGATTTATTAGTAAGGTTGCCTGCGCATCATGCCTCTTTGAGTAGTTTGGTCATTTCCGAGCTGCCAGAYGTTTGCTGTTTCTCCCGTGGTGCACGTGTGTTTGCTCAAACGTCAGCAAAGAAAACCCAACAGTCCCTCGCAAAAGCGTGAAGTGAAAGGAATTACTGAGACGTGTGAGAGCTGTGTTTGAGTGACGGGCCTCGTATCGGTCATTTCTCAACATAAAAAGAGATTAGCTTAAAAGTCTGTCATGAAATGTGCATTTGTTTAATGAACGCCTTTTAATTACTGTCTGCTGGAGCAAGTTTCAAACTCAAGGCCCGCAGGCCAAACATGGCCTTTAATGTTTTTTATTTACTTTTCTTATTTTCTAATATATATATAA
>NW_013953079.1:124195-128444 GCF_001266775.1 Austrofundulus limnaeus
ACCTGGCCTTATTGTTTTTCTTTTTGTCACTGTATTTAATGCAGTGTTATCATGACAGTAGTTTTTAATTATATTTTATTTTTAAAAAAGTCAAATAATTGGATTTTTAGTGAAGGTTTTCTTGTTTATACCTGATTTGTTGGTCTGTGATGAAATGCATCTCTAAAAATTATTAAATGAAAAGGTTAATACAGTGCATAACATGAATTCTATTGATGTGTTTTTCTAAATCGAACCTATTTTTATTTATCTGTTATTGGTTATATTTTAAATACTGCATAAAATACTTTGAAGAGGACATTTGTATTCTGTATTTCTACAACAATAATTTGTTAACATTTAAAATAAAATAAAAATTCTCAAAAATATTGACAGAGATTGGCTCTTGGCTTGGAACATGTTTTGAACGTTGGTCCTCTTGTGTAACTGGGTCAGAGTGATGAGCTCACGAGGTGTTATCTCCAGTCACAGCCAGATTAAAGCCTGCATCCTTGATGTGAGTTTTCCTGAAGGCGTTTGACATTCCAGAAGAGGCACCAATAAGATCAGGGTTGAATAACTTCAAGATGTCTGAAACAGACAATAAGAGAGATTAAAGAATGCAGTGGGATCCTTTTTATTTGTGAGACATAAACAGTCATAAACATAAACAATCAGCGTCTTACTTGGTAAAGTTATGACATCTTGACACGTCCTGTGACCTCCGATACTTCAAGTGGAGACAAATTTAATATTAACTCTTTGATTTTAGGCATCTGCTTTTTAAGGCAAATTAGTTTGAGTTTTATGAGGTTTTATAGAAAATTTAACATTTGGAGTAAGCGTTACCTCCACGACAAATGGCGAAACTCTAAAGCGAGGCCAAACACGGAGCTAGCATTAGCACCAAAGGCCGTCTGTGGRAAAAAAAATGTATATAATCCATTTGCCTATGTTACATATTTAAATGCAGTATTTAACAATTGTGAAATAGATTTTGTATAATTCATTGGGTAAAAAGCAAATGAGCAAAATAATGTTAACATTTTTTAGCAGTTCTGCAGAGAGAAAAAAAAATCCACATGAAACACCTACTGTCCAAGAATCCCCCAAAGCAGCGATGACTTTAACATCTGCCGGCTTCACAAATTCAACTAAATCAAAYGGGGGGAAGAAAATAAATACAGGAAGTGAAAATCAGATGCATTTAGGCTCCAGTTCTTGTAGCGTGAATTAGATTTGTGGTTAAGGGGTGTGAACAGACCTGAGGTGGGCACAGAGGGAGAAGGACTCATGTCTGGACACTGGAACAGAGGATGTCTTTTTTCCTCTGTCTGAGCTTTCTTTGGGTTCGTCTGAATTGGTCAACAAGAAAAAAAAAACACTCTGTCATAACCAAACATACGTATTCTTCTCTTTGCTTTTATGAGCTTACCATCATCTAAATATTTGCCACATTCCATCCATACCAAACTTTTCAAGATAATCACGCCTAATTAATACTTTTAGGCTGTATTCTGAGACATTTATACAAGTTCCACATCATTATTAATAAAAGACATATAGAAAAATGACTGGAAATCATGTGAGCATTTGGGGGGGGAATAATCTGTCTTCAAGAAATCTTGTAAAGCATTTTGCAAAACCTGGTGTTAAAAAAAGACTCATTTAGATCATTTTACATTTATCTTCATCCTGTTTTTCCTTTTCAATCAGTTTAAGTCCATCTCACAGTGACAAACTTTGCCTTTCCATTGTTAAATGTTTGACAACCATTGTTACTCTTTTTATGTTCAGCAATAAAACCAGGCATAAGTGTACCTCATCGACAGCCTCCGTTGTGTTAGGCGGTATCCCCACTTCATTGTCCTGCTGCAAGGCATTTTCTTTAAGAGAATTCTCACTTTTAATACGCAAAAAGGTACATTTTCACATTTTATAAAGGACTTTGGTTTAGTAATGTATAGGTTTTCCTTTGTAAATACTTTGTTACCAGATACTGAATAAAAAAAATAGACAATTTTAGGCACTACATGTGATCGTGCCTGTAACTTACCTGTGACAGAGCAGGACACGACCCCACAAAGTACCACAACGATCAAAAGCCTCTTCATAGTAATATGTTTGAAGGCAAGTCTTCACAATGTGAAGCTCAGTCCGTACAGCTTTGTCGTGTTGTTTCAACCCTTCAGTCCAAAGCTGAGTGACAGCCTGCAGCTCTAATAGGAGTTGATTGTTTTATCAGTTTTACAACATGTTCTGTTTATGCTTATGTTTATAAAGTAACAAGTAGGTCATGATGACAGCCATAACCCTAATCTACATTTGACAGTTTGTTATGACATTTGACACAGCTTGGTCAGGTTATATCAAAAGTTCAAAACAGCACTTTCTGTACTTTTCTGTTTATTTGTTTTATACACTTGCACTTAAGATGGTAAAAATCATTTAAACCTTGGATGTGGTTCAATTTAAAGTTAAATCATTTTAAAATCTATGTGAGAAATCTGATCATCCTACCTAAAACTTTTACTTTTCTACTGTCCTTTTAGTACATAAATTTCATACAGATTTACAGCAAAGTGTGTTTTCTACTCTTACAACAAGCACATTTGAAAAGAACAAATTGGTTTTGAAGATTAAATATTAGGTGTGGAAATTCACAAAGTTAACTTTTTATTTAAACCAGGGGCAGAGCTAGACTTTTTTGCAAGGGTTGCCACGGTCATGGTGTTTTTTTTTTTTTTTTTTTTTTTTTTTTTAGGGTGGCACATTCAGAAAAACTACTCTTGATTTGAAAATTCAAGTTGGCCACCACAGCTAATTTCAAAATGTCTCTAATTCAACTGTTTGAAGAAATATTCAGCTCAAACTTTGTATGTGATCATAGCTAAGAATTATCCAAAAACCTGCTGATTGCTACTCCCAATTTAAGCTAACCACTAAAGCAAATTTTACAGAGCTATAATTTAGCCATTTTATGTCATAAAAAGCTAAAAGGTAGTGGAGTAGAAGCTAAAAACCTTTTCTTTTTTTTTTACTAAATTTTAAATGCTAATCAAAGATTCAAAAAGGCCACAATAATTAACTAACTAATAGTTATAAATCAGCCATATTTCGACTTATTGCTGAAATTTGTAGCTAGGAATAATACCAAACACATGCAGACAGTTTGGATGTTAACAGTCCATTAAATGGACGTTATTAGTGGTCATCAGTCCCATAGAATTGCTTCAGACTGTCCCAACAGTGCCCCCTGTAGTGGGTTACCAGTGCCATACGTTGGAATGCAACAATCTGCCTGAGTCCGGTCTACTTTATCGTAGCCCATGCCATTTTCTCTAAAATTAGCCTTAGTGGTTTTATGCCTCATATTAACCAGATTGCGAAAAAAACCTTAGTGGTTTTATGCCTCATATTAACCAGATTACATAAAAAACCTTAGTGGTTTTATGCCTCATATTAACCAGATTGTATAAAAAACCTTAGTGGTTTTATGCCTCATTAACCAGCTGACAGTCTGAAGCCATTCTATGGGACAGAGAACCCACTAGGCAGCACAGTCGAGACAGTCTAAAGCCATTCTGGGACTGATAATGGCTAATAATGTCCATTTAATGGATGATAACATCCGAAGCGGGTGACACGTGTCGATTGCTGATCCTAACTAAGCTAATTGCTTATGCTATTGCAAATTTTACAATGGGCTATAATTTAGCCATTTTTAAACATACACAGCTAAATATCTGTGTCATAGTAGCCAAAAAACAATCTTTAATAAAATCTGATTTCAAATACAAAATCCAAGATGGCAGCCAAAGTTTAATTCAAATAACAAAAACTCAGCCATTTTCAGCCATTTTGAGCTGAAATTTGATGTGTTGGTAGCTGCGACCACCAACATGTGGTACAGACAAGCTGTGGCAGAGTGGAGCCGTCCTGTAACCGGTAGGTTGCTGGTTCGACAAGGGCGTAACTTTAGGTCTAACATTGGGGGGGTTGTGCTCTCTGTCCATTTATTTATTGAATAAATTACTTTTGTAAAATGATTCACGATATTTTAGGGTTAAAATATATTTTAATGTTTTTACTGTGATTTACTTAACTTTCCTGTTTTCTCTGTATTTATTCTGCTCCTTTTCTGTTCCACATCAGTTCAACAAGTAAGAAAAAAACTTACTATTTTTCTGCATTTTTTCCCAGCAATTACACACATTTTACATTTTTTAGATTTACTATATAACATACCTTAATTTCACAAATTTCAAGT
>NW_013953079.1:131794-134162 GCF_001266775.1 Austrofundulus limnaeus
TCTCATTTCCTTTGAACCACATCCACACTCACACCAGCAACTGCTTCCTCAACAATCAAAAAATGTAAATGAATAAAGAAAATCAATTATTGATGTAATATATAGTATGTACACTTAAATGATGCAATTTTATTGGGGGGGTTATATTGACTGGATCAAATTACTGGGGGGGTTATAACCCCACTAACCCCCGTGTAAATTACGCGGGTGTGGTTTGATCCCGCGTTCCAGCTGTCTCAGTCGTTGTTTCCTTGAGCAAGAGACTTCCCCCACCTTRCCAACTGATGGTGGTCAGAGGGTCTGGTGGTGTCGGTGCATGGCAGTGTGCCCCAGGACAGCTGTGACTTGCCACCCCRTCCACCCATGTCCTCATTTTGTTTTCCATATTAGGAGACGCGTCCATCTGAGCTGTTGGAGAACTTCTTATTTTTTTTTTTTTTTATTCACCTGCAGTAACTAAAGCTGGTGTCTGTCTCCAGGATTCAGTGTGAGAGAGGCAGGTGATACTCTGGACAAGGTGCATGTCCCATCACACATGCATTATTTTTGGTCTGTGGGAGGAAACCAGAGTACCCAGACAAAACAYGAGTGCACAGGAAGAACACATATACTCCACCTTGAAAGGCAGCTATACTCTAACCACTGCATGTGTGACACCATTGTGCTTGCACACTGCTTTTGTTTCATCGCTCTGAGTGCAGAATAGTGCATGGTATACAGGGTGCAGAAATAAAAGTGGGACAATAACAGCCTAAATATCAAAAACAAACATGACTAAATGCAGACCACCCAGCACAACTGTTGTTCAGCTTTARTGAAGGAATAATTTATTTTAACTCAAAAGATAATGGTAATTGTAATACTTTCTGTTAGCAACCAGCTGTCATCTCATCAGTTATTAATTACTAAAATTCTTAATTCTTAAGATGGGAAAACTGTGCTGTTTCCTGTCAAATCATCAGTGTTTTAATTGTGAAACTAAAGTGATACATTCAAAATTAGAAAGTAGCTGACTCTTGATTGGTTAGTAATGTCTAGTGAAAGCATCAATCAGAAGCTAACTAAATAAATGACAGACAATCGTGGAAAAAGAACAGGAAGATGGAGGCTGCCAGGAGAAGGTGGAGGTGTAGACCTGACTACAACCAGGTGGGTCTTCCTGCAGATGGGACACACAAAAAAAACAGTCTCAAGCCAGAAATTAATTTATCTTACATTTTAAAACAAGAAAAGTTTATAATCCCACAGATATCTTCTGAAGCACAACACAATAGATTAACATACCTTGTACTCAGTAATATGTTTTTTCAGGCTTTTTATTGTGGGCGAGTGTAGATATACGGGTGTTCCTGCAGATTGGACACAGTGATATAAAATATAAATAATCAACAGTACTGAAGACCATCTTCCTAAGTATGACTCATATTGTTCAACAGTCATAAATCTACCTAATAATCCAACTATGAAAGTTCTGATACTGATGTGAAACTCTGTAGAGACTTATTTGAGTCTCAGGCAAAAACCTTTAGAAGACCTGGCAACAACAAAAAGGAAGGAAAACATTCATAAATTGTTTTAAATTGTGCATCTACTACTTTATTTGTAAATCACTTTAAAACAACCACTGCAACAAAGTGTCATACATGTCAAATCAGAAAACATTTGAAAAACATTGGAGTGATACATGCTAAGGTGAGTCTCAGGCTGTGCCAAAGGCCCGTGAATAGAAACGTGATTTTAGAAGAGTTTCAAAGGTGGACAGTGAACATGCTTGTCCGACAGGAAGTGGGAGATTGTTCCATAATGTTGGAGCAGCAACACAAAAGGCTCTGTCGCCTCTGAGCTTACGTTCAAACCTAGGCACCTCCAGGAGCAGCTGATCAGCCGACCTCAGGAGAGAATGGATGAATCTGCTCAGAGAGGTAGGACGGTGGTGAGACTATTTCAGAAAACAAAACAAAAGCACCTCATAATGAACTCTAAAATGAACAGGTAGCCAATGGAGGGAAACCAGTTTAGGGGTGATGTGCTCCCTTTTACTAACTCCATTTAGCAGGCGAGCGGCAGCAACTGGTTGAATCCGAAGTAAAGAGTGTTATAATTGGATGAAGGCATGCATTAATGCAGGGGTGGGCAATCCTGGTCCTCGAGGGCCGCAGCCCTACACGTTTTACATGTTTCCCTGCTCCAACACACCTGATTCAGTCACTGAATGACCTCTTCCAAGTTCTGCAGTATGGAGGACTGACACTGACATAATTATAAATAAAAGCAGAAACATATAAATGAACCACTAAATAAATATATTTAAAATGCACCAAATAAATTAAAAAAGAACTTTACCTCAAGTTTTATAATTTTATTTACC
>NW_013953079.1:134694-136992 GCF_001266775.1 Austrofundulus limnaeus
GTGCCTTTAAGTGTATTTATTTAATAGTTCATTTATATAATTCTGTTTTTATTTCTAATTATGTCAGTTTTGGTCCTCCGTACTGCTGAAGCCTGACAAACATACTGTATATTCATTCAAATCAGGTGTGTTGGAGCAGAGAAAAAAGTAAAACATGCAGGGCTGCGGCCCTCCAGGACCAGGATTGCCCACCCCTGCAGACACGGAGGAGAGGAACTCAGACATCCCTTTCTCCAGCGACATGCTCCACCAACTTCTGGGAGAATCACAAGATGTTCCCAGGTCACACGAGCCCAATCAGCCTTCAGGACACAGCTGCGTCTCCAGTGGAGGCCTAGAATGGCCATTTCCTTCCTACACAGTTCCTGTTACCATCTTCTCCAACACCACATTCAGGTAACCATCAAATGGTGATGAGTTGAGAACTCTGCCCTTGTTTTCACCCGGATGTCCAAGACTAAAGGCTACAGATTTGCTTCAATCACAATATTAATCATCCTTCCAAGGAGGCCTGGTACCAAGAACACATCTGTCAGGATATCACTTTGTTTCAGATAAGAAAAGTAGGTCCTGGACTCCTGGTGAGTACAGCCGGCACTTGTTCTATGTGAGTTACATGTTCAAAGGGACACCACACCGTTGAATAAAAGAAAACAAAAACTATAGTAAATTTAATCAACCCTCCTAAATATTTTTAACTTGTCTAAACATTTAGAATATTGTAACCACAGTCATAGTACATATGCCTAAATGTCATATTACAACTCATCCTGAATGGGAACATCGTGTTACAATGATTCAGGGTAAAATTTTGTGTCAGTAGCAAAGTAGCCRCTTAATTGCATGTTAATAGTTGACACAATCTTTTAACATCTATGTTTTGCTCCAATGTAACAACTTAGCAAAGCCATTCAGAGACTTACTGCAGGTGGACAGCGGAGACGGGTGGGATAACTTCTCACGGTTGTCTTTTGTCCCACTGGTTCAAACTGGGAGCAGAAAACAAGTATAAAAAGTCCATTTTACATATTTGTGTCTGTTTTTCAGTGTATTAATGTCTCACCATGTTGTTCCACAGTCCTTTAGCCAGCTCCTCGTGACCCTTCACAGAGAGGTGGAAACAGTCGAGACTGAAGTAGGTCAAATCAACTTTCCCATTCTGTTTAAGGAAATGAAATGTATAGATTTAGTAATAAATCTGGTATATTAATGTTTTAGATGTTTGTCACCAAGTCAGCAAAATCAAAGGTTAAACGTCATAATAAGAATTACGATGATTGCCTCTATGTGGCACCAAGTGTATAATAACACATTTCATTATTTAGCCAACTTTGAGTATAAAATCCTAGAAAAAAATCCCCTAACATTTGATAGTTGTTTAACTCACTGTTTTTACATTTTGCAATTTTTTTTACTAAATGTTATGTGTAGGCCTACATCTTCAATCCTAAATCTAAAGCTTGGGCCTTATAATAGATGTACAAATGTATTTCAGACACCGCAAAAGGTCCCTAAATAATGAAAATGTGTTAGTGACATTTTTTAGCATTTTATTTTAGATGTGGCACACCATATGGAGCAGCACTGGAATTCTTGGTATGTTTATGGCTTTTGCAATTAAAGAAGATTACCGGTTTACGTGGAACGCTTGTGTGCATCAGAAAAGGCTGGAGAACGACGGCAAAGTCCTTCTTGAAGAAACGACCACTGCTCAGGACCTCCTCGAGTCTTTTCTGCCGATAAAAGTCAGGGTCTGCTGTAAATCATTGACAGTACTCCACTGTCTTCATTATATTAAATAAAAACACTTGAGTTGAGTCCTTAAAGAAAGCTGTGGTCACACAACAAATTTGTCATATGCACATTTGAACAAAGTATATAAAGTACTTAAAATAAATAAGCAAAAATGACTGGTAACAAATTTATTATTTATATAATAATTTCACTGATAAGAAAAGTAAGTAAAATCATAAAACTGCTCACAATAATTAGGAAAGTAAACACCTTTAACATACACTCTAAGAAATAAAGTGTTGAATTTGCTTAACCAAATAAATTGAACAATTTACACATTTTCTTTTGAAGCAAATGTATGAACTGCTTTACATTTACTCAACTTGGTTTGGTGGAACTAGTTGACATAATGTCCTGATGCATCTCAGTAATCCAGGTAAAAAAATCAAAAAGAAAAAAATTGTGTCGGTCTTCTGGACGGGTTCTTCTCTAATGAAACGTTTCGTCTCTCCTCCAAGAGACTTCTTCAGTCTGAGAGTTTCAGGCAAAATTCAGGCTTTTGAG
>NW_013953079.1:137171-143990 GCF_001266775.1 Austrofundulus limnaeus
TTACCATAACTTCTCCAAAATTAGCAAAAGTTTTCCTGAAAAAAATGTGTGTCTGACCTCATGTCAGCAGACATTTAAAAATAAAAGTTCCACTTCCTGCAGTACTTTGATAATCCACCAGAGGGCTGCTTTGTTTCCCCGATGTATAACTGGTCGCAGTCCTCCTGGCACTTAACAGCATATACAATATTGCTCTGTTTGTGCCGGGGCACCGGATCTTTGGGGTGAACCAGCCTTTGTCGTAATATGTTTTGGGGTTTGAAAGCCACTGGGACATCATGTTTAGAAAATAAACGTCTCAGTTTCTCCGAAACACCCGCAATCGAGCCATCATGCCAGGATTTTTTTTTTTAGTTGACATAACTTGGTTTAGTAAATCCAACTTTTCATTTTTTAAAGTGCATAAGCCACTCCTTTCATGATGAGTTCCATTCATAATTAAATGTATAATGTCTAACAAGGTGTTCACTTTTAAAGTAAACAAGTAAAAGTAAAATTTTTGTTTTGAGTGTAACGAAATGCAAGTAGAAGTTATAAATAAAAAAATTATTAGGTAAAATAATTACTTACTGTAACAAAGCAAACATACATAGTTACTATACACCTCTGCATTTGAACACAGTTGAGTTAAATTCAAGAGAAACTTTTTTAATACGGGGAGACCCCAAAACTTCTGTTCCCCTGAGTTTTAGAGTTGATATGTTATTAGTTCACCTTCACCTGTTGTGAGATTTGGGTTATAACCAAAAGAATTACATTGTAAATACAAATAGAAAAAACAAGTTTTGGTGAGATATTTTGTCCTCAGCAGTTAAAATAACCAAACCCAATTTTATAAAGTATAATAAATAAACAGCACCTGGTACTCCAGATTGACCTCCACCAACTCATACAGTTCTGGGGAGTCGGACTTAGTAGTAGTCATGCATTGGCATGTAAAGCTTTAAAAAAGACAAAAAGAAACAACCAGTTTAAATTCGACATGGTAAGATATGCAACTGCCACTTTTCATAACCAAACTTTTTTTTACAATGACCAGCACAGGAAAAGACAAGACCATRCACACACAACCTGTAGCTTTGAGATCATTTTTAAGCTTTGACAACGATGCTCATATAAAGACTAACCGCAGGAGGGGGCACTGTGTAAAGGGCTTCCTCATCTCCCTCAGAAGTTGCAAGGGCATAATCTGGACCATGTTGACGATCATCCGAGGAACCTGTAGCACAATATGGAGGCTTGGGCTATAATGAGTTTTTGTAACACATGCACCTCTTCTTTCATTTTATTTTTAATTTTATTTTAATTTGACCTTGTCCATAAGCATGTCCAGTGAGTGGGTTATACGGTCAATGTAGTTATTTGCTGAAAAATGAGCCTAAAAAAAAAGGTTTACATATATTTAAAGGCTTATTTGGGAGGGGAAAAAACGAAGTTTTAAAAGGTGGAATAAACTGACCTTATCTCCGCAGTAACCACAGATGTCATTCATGCCTATAAGAATAGTTAGAAGCTTCCAGTCCTCCTTAAAATTCAGACCCTAAAGGAACAAAAACAAAAGGTTTAGAGTTWATATAAAAGACAATCATATCAGTTTTTGAGCTGCTTCTATACCTCGTAATGCATCATTTTGTGAATCAAATGTTGTGCTTGTTCCGGGAGATCACTATAAAATAAGAAATAATTTAAAATAGGGAAATAAAACAAAGTTACTTGTTAAAAATGTTTAAGGTTGTAGCTTGAAGCCAATGCAAACTGCAATGCACCGACAATGACAGTAGAAAAAATTATCTAGTTTCACAGACAGATGATCTTAAGTCCTTGCTGCAGTTTCTTTTTTATTGTCAGTTAGGCTGAGGAGCTCACAAACACGTAGATCCAGACACTGCCAGGTTAAAGCCAGACTTTTTGACATAAGTCTTCATCAGTGGCAAAGTCTTTCCAGAAGAAGCACCAATAAGATCAGGATTGTATTCCTTCAAGATGTCTGAAACAGACAATAAGAGACATTAAAGAATTCAGTGGGATTCTTTTATTTGTGAGACAAAAACAGAACAATCAGCGTCTTACTTGGCAAAGTTATGACATCTTGAAATGTCCCCTGACCTCCAATGCTATAAGTGGAGACAAATTTAACTTTTGCTATTTATTTTTAGGCATCTGCTTTTTAAGGCAAATTAAATTAAGTTTTTAAGCAAATGTAACTTATTTATTGAAGTTTTCTACCTCCATGACAGCTTGCGATACTCAAACATGTAGTCAARCACACGTCCTTTACCAGCACCAAAGCCTGCCTGGAGAGAGAAAAACTTAATTGAAACATTTTTATTTACCTCAAGGTTTTTCTTACCTGTTGTATTTGACAGTGATTACYGGTACTAACAAAAGGTTATATATACACGGGTACACGATTAGCAATGTTGCAGAGAACAGATGAACCCAATCAAAACACCTACTGTCAGAGAATCCCCCAAAGCAGCGATGACTTTAATATCTGCCGGCTTCACAAATTCAACTGAACCAAATGGGGGAAAGAAAACAAATACAGGAAGTGAAAATCAGTTGCAATTAGGCTCCAGTTCAATTTGATTAGCTGGCTGTGAACAGACCTGAGGTGGGCACAGAGGGTGAAGGACTCATGTATGGGCACGGGAACAGAGGGTGTCTCTTGTTCCCAGTTAGAGTTTTCTTTAAAAAAAATTAAACAAAATCAATAAGACAAAACAAAAATAGTCCATTGTAATAAATTTACTTTATATATTACATTTTCTACACTAATGACAAAAAACTATCTGAAATGTTAGCTTAATCTAAATCAGGATTATTCAAACAAACTAATAGGATAATGAAAAAGAAAAAAAAATAGGTCCTCTGGATGGAGCCTAAAGAAGAACCCGTCCAGAGGACCTGCTTATTTTTTCTTTTTGATTTTTCCACCTGGATTACTGAGATGCATCAGGACTTAACCAGATAATGCTAGAATAGAATCCTTTCCCCTTTATATCTTTTAAATGTGTTTATTTTGCTGCATTGAATCATAACTTTAAACACTCAAATGAATTAAAAAATTATTTTTATATAAACATAATAATTATCTTTTTTTATGAACTCATTGGAGGGCTGAATTGAAGTCACCCAYGAACAGGATGTGGCCTGCAGGCTGGCAGTTGAATAGCCCTGATATATAAACTGTCAACTTGTTTATTAGATCCCATCGCTATTAAAGTGACACAGCAGTTTGTGCTGCCGCTTTACAGCATGAAGGTTGGCAGGTGCCAGGAAAAGGACAAAGAGGAGATGTCGTTAGAGAGCAGAGGGAGGTAGAAGAGGAKTCACTGTGGTGACCCCTGAAGAGGGAACAACCAAAATATATTAAGATTTGATAATCCTCTCTAATCTCTAACAACCATTGTATGCTCAATAAAACCAGGTGGAAACAAACCTTGAAAGCGTTGCTTATGTAAATGTCCTCATTGTCCCACTGCCAGGTGTTTCCTTTAAGAGAAGAATTTTATGAGCATTCAGCTGGGAATCTTAAAAGAGACATATCGTGCMTTTAAATCCTTCTGTTTCMATCATTCAGTTGGGGTCYATAAGTGGAACTGCAATRCTTTGGTCTGAATTCCTCCTTATTGTAACTCCACAAGCCCCCTCTTTCACCAATTTTCTCAGGTGTGTCTCAGATCAACTCGTTTTGAGGCTGTCTCTTTAAACCCAAACGAGGCGCTTCACAGYCCGCTTCCTTCCAGCTTCCAGAGCTTTTCRTTCTAGTYTCATAGAGGGGTTTACGACTGTATAGCAGCGCAGAAACTTTTTGATTACAAATTAAGACGTCAACAACAGAAAACTWGTCCATCCAGCCTTACATGTTGGAGCCAGAGGAGAATGAAGGCTACGGAATTGTAGTTGGTAGGTCCAGACATTATTTAGAAGCTTCGTTGCGAATAATTTGATGTTAAAATTTGGAAAACGTCGTCAAAAACTGAAAAAAACTGAACGGGTTGAAAAAAAATGGCACAAATAAGTTTCCAAAATTCGAATTTCCTGCTTTCTAGTGTCTCCAAGTACACAACAAAATGCCTTTAATGGCTAAAAAAGTGGATTTTGCGTGATATGTCCCAGTTAACATAACTTGAAAAATAATTGAAAAATCCAGAAACTAAATTTTCACAAAGTGCATTAGGTTTGTGGTGTACATGTATTCATCAATGCCTTGTTACTGTTAATAACAAGCAGACTGAATCATTCTAAACTGCTTCAGAAGCTGTTTAGTATCAATAAATAGACTTAATGTCTCATCTTGTTCCAGCACTTACCTGGGACAGAGCAGGACATGTGCACACAAAGAGTCACAATGATGAAAAGCCTCTTCATAGTAATGTATTTGGACCAAAGGTAAGATTTCACAAAGTGATGCTCAGTTTGTAGAGCTGTCCTTTTGCTCCGACTCCTGGGTCAAAAACTGAGTGAGTGACAGCCTGCAGCTCCATTCAGTCATTCTGATTCTTTTATCATGATGTTACATTAAGTTCTGTTTGTTTCTAAAGATAACAAGTACTGGTAGTCCATGATCATTACACTTATCTTCATTTGACAGTTTGTTATAGCATTTGACAAAAAAAAGGACAGCGGTTGTATGAAAGGTTCAAAACAGTAGTAGAGATCTCTATATTCATTTATTATTTTTTTATAAACCTGTACTTATGAGGGTGAAAATGAGTCATTTAGGTCTCAAACCAGTTTTAAATGAAAGAACGCTGGGAAATAAGGTCGATCTGCAAACATCTTTACAATCACCTCAATTCATGAACTTCATGCAGCCGTACAGCCGTTAGACTCAACTCTTGCAGCCAAAACAAAACGTGGAACAGAAAAACAAAGGGTTTTAAAGATAAATATGACGATTGGATATTTAGGGCGAACACTTAAAGGCCTAACTGTGGCTTAATTTAGCTGTTTCTTAATCGCAGCCATCTGAGCTGTGGGAAAACCTCCAATTGGAAGCTTTTGGTGAGGGGGTGGAAACTGTCACAGCAGCTTAATTTGTGTAACTTCTTCTAAAAAAAAATTCTGTCTACTGAAAGTGATGAAAAACTTAACAGAAAACACACCTGAGATGCAGGACTGCTTCAGTTTTTTTCTTACTCTTTAGGATTTCAAAAGGTTTGTGTTATGATTTGATCTTTATTAAAAGACAAAACGACATTCCCATAGAATTTTAAAAAAACAGGCTCTTATTGTGACACCAGCTCCGTTCTCAGGCTGTCAGGCACTCGCTCAAACTTCGAAACAAAAAAAAATTATTTTAACTTGTTCAGGATAAAAAATGATTGTTAGTATTCATTTAATTTTATTTGACAAAAAAAAATGGCGCAAAAAGCAGGTGAGCGAAGAAACTGTACTGATAAAATGTTAACTGGAAACAAACCAAAAAGTGCCTACACCTTCAGTTGGAGAAAACCTTTAGCAACTAGATCAACTAGAAAATAAAATTTACATTCACATTTTATTTCTGCAACATTTTTTTTCTAAACCTGCATTGAATTATAACTGAAGCCGATTGACTCGGTGTAAATATCCCCAAAAATTCAAAATAAATCAGAATTGGTGAAACTGGAGATGAAACTAATACACACCAAAATAAAAAAATCCATTGTTCAAACCAGTTAGCTCTGAAATGCCTTTGATTTGGCAACAGCAAAAGACTTTAACCACGGACGAGAGATTCTGGGAGAGTCCTGAGTCACAGACTGACAAGTCCCAAGTCTGACTTATCCTCTCAGCACAGGTTGTTTGGTTTGTTCAATCAACAGCTTCCTATCACCTCTCAAACTGAGAAAAGGGGTTGTGAGACTGAACAGTTCAGCAGGAGTCTTCTATAGTGTGGAGGGGAGCAGGCAGAGTCAGACTCGCTCAAAGCAGCAGGTTTTGAACTACCAGCTGCTTCGTGCAGCRGGGCCGATCGAGTCACCGCTCTGGGTTTTACAGCCCCTCACTGCTGCTGCTGCTCCTCTTCCTCTTGAGCTGGGCCCCGGCCTGGTGTCTCCTCCTCAGCCTGAGGCTCAGCCGGGACTTGCGGCTCCTCCTGAGCCGCTCGGGCAGGGGGTGCAGGGGCCGGGGGCCGAGGTGGCACAATGATTTGGTGCTGCCGTTGTCGGTACGCGATGACCGTGCCCAGCAGCAGGGCGATGACGGTCATGAGGTAGAGGTCCCACTCTGGGCCCAGAAGCTGGTCCAGGTCCACCTGATCAACCAGCTCCTTCAGCTTACAGAAGTCAAAGCCAGAATGGGAATAAAAAAAGGCATGTGGGATTAATAACATTTTTCTGTTTAAGAGTTTAATACACAAACTGAAGAACAAGTTTAGTTGCTCCTTTCAAACAACTGTTGGCAAGTAGTTTTGRGGGGTGGTTATTATTCAAAATCAACTTTGAGTTTTATATCATGTCATGTCATTTGCTCATCAAAAAACAGACCCAATGTTGCTTTGACTCATTCATAAAACACAGACTGTAGCAGTTTCATTTCATCTGTTTACTGAACTTCAGCACAAAATATAGGTGTGTGGTAGATAGGGCTGGGCGATATAGACAAAAAATAAATCTCGTTAATTTTTTTTCATTTGCTGATAACGATAATCTGATAATATGTCTTTCTTAAAAATACAGAAACATGCTGTCAAACCCTGCTTTCTTACTAGGACATCTATGGACAGAGTTGCACATAAGTGGTGCGCAGGTACGTATGTGCGGTCAAAAAAAATAAAAAGCGCACCAGATGGAATGTCATGAAGCTCATTTGTGTACCTGAGATTGTACC
>NW_013953079.1:145439-168173 GCF_001266775.1 Austrofundulus limnaeus
GCCCATATCCAGCAGTCACAGTGCGAGGGGCGGGGTACACCCTGGACAGGTCGCAAGTCCATCACAGGTCTTGAAGCTGTCATTGACAACAAAGGCTTTTGTACAAAGTATTAGATAAATTTCAGTAAGTGTGTTCAATACTTTTCCCCTGTGCCATTCCACATTATTACAAATAACAATTTCTGGACATTTATGGTTTGATTTCTTTGTATGTATGGATCACTTGGGTTGTTACCAACATCTGGTGAAAATTTCATATCATTTGCACCTCTAGTATTTACTGAGAAAAATGTTGACGTGTTCAATACTTATTTTACCCGCTGTATGTTCAGAATGTTGTTTTCGAACGGATCTGTCCAACTCTGTGTGAGTGACAACTCTCCTCCTGAGAGACTTCTGTGATGGGAGCGCATCGCTGCGCATGCAGRCTGAGTCTTTCTGTGAGATTCGCTGTTTACAGAACATTTGTTTGCCCCATATTAAAGCAAAGATGATTCTCTGTTTAACACCCCCGTCAAAAAAAAATTTATACAGTATACAGCAGGCATGTCCAACTCAAGGGCCTCCTGCAAGTTTTAGTTTTGTCCTTGCTTCAACACAGCTGATTTAAATAGATGATTTACCCTCTCAGTTTGCCATCAAGGTCTGCAGAGGCCCACTAATTAAGCACTCCGAAGGTTCAGCTATGTTGAACCAGGGCAGCAACATGCAAGACTTTGGACACCACTAGTATAAAGTATATTAAAAAAATAAAAACAACTTGCCATGTTCTCTAGATGAATGATTTTAATTGTTATTTTAATTTATCATAAAGATCCACAAATTTCGTTCACAACTGTATCAAAAAAAAAAACAAAACAAGGTTCTTTATGTGCTAAACTTGTTTATATTTAGGACCATACTGTGACACAGCTGCTCTGGGATAAATGTAATTTATTAAACGATCAAATATGAAGAATAAATAATTACATGAGCTGAAACCATCTAAATATTATAATATTTTTGAATAAAATAGTCTTTTAAAAAAGAAATCAGTCTAACAAATAAAACATTTGTATGTTTTAAGTTATTTTGCTCTGTGCAAAAGACAGATATTTGCTGCTTGGACTGGAGAGCGTGGAAAGCTGGTTTAACAAAGGCCGAAGTGAAGACCAAACAGGAGCTGTCCATCTGAGGGACATGTAGTCTAAAAGATATTTAACCATGAAATGTTCAGTTTGTGATGTTTATATGACATACACCCAGCCCCTCGGCCACTTAGGTACTTTACAAAATTTATGTAGAGTAAAAAAATCAAATAAAAAACTTGTTGGACTGATTTGGCATGATGCCCTGAGAGGTTGCAGCTGATAGGAGTCATCAAACAGAACAGGGGGATGTTAGATGCCCTGACGCCCCTCTAGATAAATGTGTTAAATGAGTGAAGGAAAATATGAGCACCAAGCAACAACCCTAGGTTCTYCCCTGAGAACCAGACCAAAAATTTTATGTGCAACCCTGTCTATGGATATGATAAACTACAAAAACATTTGAGTGCGTGCATCCTTGCCAGCGATGGAGGTGTTTATACTTGCTTACGTTATTGTAGTATTCTCCATGTATAACTTGTGAAATGTAGAATAGGAGAGCAAAAGCAACTAACAAACTCTGGGGTTTGTTTGGTTTGTTGAAAGTAGCATCCCGTTTGGAACAGATTGGGTGGCTTTAACAAGACCGCAACATAAAACAACCAGAGTCCCACCCCACCCCCCCCAAAAAAAGTGCTTTCCGTTTTGTCATGCCGTAGGGCACGGTATGACAGAAAAGTTTAGTGGTTTTCAAACCGTGACTTTTTCATATCACGATATACCTTGAAACCGGTATTCGGGCCATGCCTATTTGCCACCAACCCAGTCACATGACTGAATCGTGCACGCTGATTGGCTTCTGTGGCAAATAATTCGCAAATGGGGACGAATGCCTCTGTCCTTCACCACCGTATTTGTTGTGTTTTCGAGACAGTATGAATACTCGATTATGTAAAATTGCATATCTTCAAAGCAACATGGATGATAATATTGTCTGCGATATTTACCGCCCACCTCTAGACCATTTTTTTTACAATTAATTAAATAGTCAAAGCTGCCACAAATATATGATCAAACAATTTAATGGTGCATTTGGCCTAACCATTGAAAACGTGAATAAGATGAGAAATATGAAGTATATAAAGCACTGTTTTATTCAAATTTTAAATTTTGGAGGAAAAAAATGTCAATATATTGCAATTTATCATCTTGCTTATAATATCACAATATATTGTATTGTGACCCTTGTGTCAGGGTTTGTATCATATCACCAAATTCTTGCCAATACACAACCCTATTAGATAGGCTCTGATGTGAAATCAAATTTATTTTTGATATACAGCACCTTCATAACAACTGAAGATAACATAGTTACTTGATTGTGGTGTAGAATTGAACTATGTGCATGGAACATACATAAGATTTACAAGGAAGTACTTACATTGAGATCATGCAGGTACTGTAGCGTGTAAATCAGGCCCAATTTGCACAGGGCCAGGAAAACCGGCACCTGAGCATCAGGACTGGCTTCAGCTGCCATATCATAGAAGCGCTTGGCTAAATGGATATCCTGCAGAAAACACAAATGAACAAAACAGGAACTATTTTCACAGATTCATTTATGAATGTGAAGCTCAAATAATCAAAAAGAKACCCGCCTGTTTGATTCCCAGGCCTTTCTCGTGCATGTAGCCCAAGTTAAACATGGCCTGGGCTCCGTTCTGCTGCTCTGATGCCAGTCTGTAGTGAATGACTGCGGTCTCGTAGTCCACATCCGTTCCATACCCGTAGAAGTGATAGTCTCCTAGTTTTATCCTAGCCACAGTGTAACCTTAAAGCAACAGGCACATGTGACGTGTTCAACAAGTTGAACATTATATTCCTGCTGATCCATACAGTAAAAAGTGTGTTTTTAAAAAGGTGTTTTTAATTATAATTACAGATATGACAGCACAAACCATTTGACTCCCTGCTCAGTCTATGCCAGCAAAAGTCTGTTTATTATCTGGTAATCAACAGCTGACCTCACTTTATGCCATCTTCCACATTTGGGCCACATTCAACTAATAAACCTCTCCAATTCCTCACCTTGTGCTGCAGCTCTTGTCCAGTGGAGTAAAGCCCGAGGGTAAGTCTCATTCTCACTGAAGATCTTCACTCCTTCTGTTTAAAATCCAGAGACAAGACATTTCAAATTGCCTTTCAAAGTTAGAGTCACGCAATCCCCTAGAAAAAAACAAATAACAACTTGCTTGTCTTACTTTGGTCCAGGATGAAGGCTACGTTGCTCTGAGCTACTTCGTAACCCTGCTCCGCCAGCAGCAGATACTGAACCAATGCGGAATCGGTCTCGCCCTCTTTAAAGCTGCCGTAGGCCGTCATCAGACGCTCTGACCAGCGGCCACGCTCACACACGTTCTTAAAAAGCTGCAATCAAGACAAACAGCATGACAAACCATTTCTATCAAACAGTTTTTATTAAGATGCTCCAGTTAACATCTTCCAAATTACAAGTTAAACCATTAAGGTGAACTTTGATGACGGTTGGAGAGGAGCAGCAGCTCCGGAGCAACTTACCTCCACTGCAGTGTGGCAGGAACGCATCACACCTGTACCAGTAGCGTGCATCTGCGCCAGGTTATAGAAAGCCAGGATGTGGCCAGCCTGAGAGGCCAGGTTGAAGAATTTGAGTGCTTGTTTGTAATCGCGCTTCACACCAATGCCATCTGAAGAACAAGAGGAAGAAGAAAACTTATTACTGTAAAACAAGACAGGGGTTAGAAAATAAACTGAATGTAGGGAACAAGACAAGATGAACAGGCCAAACATTGTTTCCCCAATAAGCATCTTCCTTCAGCACTCACTGTAGTACATGGTCCCCAGCTGGAGCTGGCCATCCACCCAGCCCTGCTCTGCTGCTTTCTGGAAGTATTTCAGGGCCAACTCGTAGTTCTAAAAGAGAAACAAACTAATTATTTGAAATGACTGACATTAGTTTTCAGTGACAATAAAGTCAGAAACTAATAGCCCTTTTTCACTAACACCTCCACTGGATTGGTTCAGGTCATATCTGTCTGACAGGAGTTTCTCAGTGAGTCTTGGAAATTATGTTTCCTCCTCAGCTCCCCTGACGTGGATTTCAGCAAGGACCTATCCTTGGTCCTATTTTATTCTCCATATACATGCTCCCCTTAGGTTCCCTTTTTAGAAAATTTAACATCCCTTTTCACTCCTACGTGGATGACACCCWGATCTACCTTCAGTTGAGGCCTAATCATTCTTCACTAAAACCATTGTTTGATTGCATCACTGAAGTCAAAGCTTGGATGGCTTCAAACTTTCTAAATTTTAATGAATACAAAACTGAAACTGTTATCTTTGGACCCCGTGGTAATCGCAGTGCTTCTCCTAAGGATCTGGGTGCCTTGGAACCATCTGTTAAATCACATGTCAAAAACTTGGGTGTGATCTTTGACTCAAACTTCAACTTTGAGAAACAGATTAATTCTGTAGTAAAAAGATAATTTTTTAAACTGAGACTTTTATCTAAAATCAAATTGTTTTTATCTTTCAAAGACCTTGAATGTGTGATGCATGCTTTTATTACATCTCAGCTGGACTACTGCAACTCTCTGTATGTTGGAGTTAGCCAGGCTGGCCTCTCACGCCTGCAGCTGGTTCAGAATGCTGCAGCATGCCTTTTAACATGGACGAAGAAGCGTGATCATATCTCCCCGGTGCTGGCTTCCCTTCATTGGCTCCCTGTKTGTTTTAGAAYTGATTTTAAACTTTTACTGATGACCTATAAGGCTCTGAATGGACTGGCTCCTGAATACCTGTCTGACCTCCTGCAGCCCTATGTGCCCTCCAGATCTCTTGGATCCAATGAACATTTGCTCTTGGCTGTCCCGCGGTCCAGAGTGGTCCACAGAGATGACCGAGCCTTTTCAGTTGTGGCTCCTAAACTGTGGAACCAGCTGCCTCTTCACATCAGACAGGCCTCAACTCTTGGAGTTTTTAAATCTCTTCTTAAAACACACCTGTTTTCGAAAGCTTTTAATGTAGTTTGAGAGTTGTTTCCCTATTTATTTGGTCTGTTTTTATGGTTTTATTATTTGTGTTCTTTCAACAATGCTTTATTTTTAGTTTGCAATTTGTGAAGCACTTTGGCCAATGGGAATTGTTTTTAAATGTGCTGTATAAATAAAGTTGACTTGACTCCACAGCACGGTTCGACTTGGCTCAACTCTGTCCAGCACGGTTCGGGTGGTTTTCCATTAGTAACAGCTCCAGWGGGCGGATTCATCGTAAAGATGGGCGGTACCAGAGTCTGAATATTGACGCCACATGCCTTACGAGCTGGCGACCTGAGAGCACGATTCGCAACGCTGCTATCGCTATCGCGTCCCGTGTGTCGGGTTTCACCCCGGCTGCGATGACAGCCATTAATTGTTGTAGTTTGTCGCTCCCCGTGTGTCGAGCCCTTTAGGCTTCTAAATGCACTGGATGAGGGTGTCTGGACCCTGTGATGTAATGTGCACTGTATAATAATTTTTTTTTGTTAAGACGTTCAGTGCTCCTATAGACATTTATTTACAAATATTTTTCCTCATCTTTCCTTGTGTGGTTTTTAGTTTTTTTTTCTTTTAAGGGTTGTGCCTCCTCATGATGTCTTCATGAAGATGATCCTTGCTCTGTGCAGGGGGTCTGTGGCTGCATGACCAACCTGCTCTCCTATATTTGTTATGTTCTGTCTTCTTCTGAWTGGGTGTTCTGAACTATAATTTCATTGTGCTCTGTACGATGACAATAAAGCTCTACCTTATCTTATCTTCTTATTCAACAGTCCAGGTAAACCTATTTTCCTTTTTTTTTTGTTCCAAGTCCGTAACAAATCTCCGAACACTAACTTCAGTTTTAATAAAGAATATAAATTTCAGCTATAAAGTGGTTCTCTTTTAAGTTTTAGAAATAAGTTAAAAAGTAATCTAAGGATGAGTTGTAGCTTATAGTAAAATTAGCTGTGATGACGATGGTGGTGGTAATGTGAAAATTTGTTGCATGTAATTATAATAGTATGTTTGTATTGTTGATTAAGCATGGTAATAATGGTTTGTATTTGTGTGTATATAAAATGGTGTATTCAGGGAGGACATTGTAAAAATTAATCTGTTTGGTGCTTTTTTTCTTTTCTTTTTGTTTATGCATTTTTTGTGCACTTTGTGTTTTAGGGAATCCATTAGGAAGAGTAAAGTGAGGCACAACAAGTCATTGGCTTCTGCCTCTTCCCTTTTTGTTCATATAGGATTCGATTTTTGTTTGTTTTTGTTTGAAGTGTTCTTTAATGTGACCAAATAAAATCATACAATAATTCAAGCATTCATTCAGGTAAAATTTGGTCAAACAGTCCCTTACCACTGGGATACCCCTTCCATACAAGTAAGCCATGCCTAGGCCGCTCTGTCCCACCGGGTTACCCTAAAAATAAAAAACACTAAGTTTTAATTTGCAAATCATTTATTCACCTTCAGCTCAAGCACTCAAAACAAAAAGGCTAAAAGAAGCATTAATACAAATAAATAGTTAAGTTTTCACAGGAGATTTGTCTTATTTTTACCATATCAGAAGCCTTCTTGAAATACTGTAGGGCTGTCTCATTGTCCTGTGGGAGAAACTCGCTGCCTTCTGAATACATCTGAGGAGAAAACATTTAAAGAAGAAAAAAATGTGACACTTTAAAACACCATAAAATTAAAAAAAAAATTAAATTAAATTAATTTCAAATACAAATTTCCACTTAAAATAAAAAAATGCAAATGAAGAACAAATCCATTTCAAAAAATAAAAAAGTAAAAAACAAGAAGCACAAGAAACTAAATTGTTGAGACAAGTACCCCCCCAACACACACACACACACACACAAACTCACCTTGCCAAGGAAAGCCATTGCGTGTGTGTTTCCTGCATTTGCAGCCTGTGTGAAGTAGTCGTATGCCCTCTGTTTGACAGGACGCAGAACAGACAACTTCAGCACAACAAAACCACGTCAGAACACCAGTGAGAGCAAACAGCTGGGAAACCAGATTACCTGGTGATTCTGTTCTACACCACGTCCTCCATGCAGGTGAAGCTGACCTAAACCCACCTGTCAATGAACACAGGAGGCAACAGAGAAATAAGTCTGAATGACAAATCTGAGCAATAGCTAACATCAGAATAACGGATAAATATTGTGTTTACTCGCGTAATTGGACAAAAGTATGAATATAAAGAATAAAATACATTTGGTAAAAAAAAGTAAGGAAATTTATGTTTGGTAGATTATTTCTTTGTTGTCTTGGCAATAAATATTTTACTGGACACGTGGTTGGCAGCACCTGGGGGTACCAGGAGCTCAAAACAAGGGTCAATAAGCAACAGCGRAATAAGCTGTTTGGCAGAGGAGATTTGACTATTTTTTCCTGTGTACAAGCCACATATTCATCCCACAAATGCATGCTCCTTACAAATGTGGCACTATTTAAAAAGGGAAATTAACAGGCAGCTGAGTGGCAGCTTTTAAGCAGCAATCAAGCCAACCAACAGCACCTGCAGCTGCAACTCCAAACCCTGCAAGGAAATAAGACAGCAGAGAAACTATAGGGCCGTAACACTTTCCAACGGTGTAACAGTATAAGAAACATTRCTACAACAAAGAAATATTCTACCAAATACAAATTTATATATACCGGTAAGTTTATATTTTTAATTAACTCAAACTGCTTCCTCTTTAAGCAATTACACAGATGTCATATTGAATAACACAAAAGTGTGCAGCGTTTCCCCTACAGCATTTGTCTTGTGGGTTTGGTTGGGTGAGCACACAAAGACGATCAACAACAGAAATAATACTAGCATTTGTTAAAAATAAAAAATAAAAAGTGTGCAGCTTGTTTTAAATAAAAATCACAGAGAATGAAAACATCTGTAATTTCATTTGTACTAGTTGAATCATACATCACGTAAATAACTAATATGTCTAGTCATAAACCAGTTTCAGATATCTGGAATGCGAGTGTGGTGAAGCCGATTAAATGTTAAAAAGGCCTGCCATACACGTGAGCTAACGCATGTGGCTGGAAATAGTCTGCTGCGCTCCCTGAGCAGAAGTTGATTGTTAAATTAGCAACATGGACTAGGGAGAAATTTATGTCTTCTTTCCTTCTCTGCAGTTAACAAGAAAAAAAAAACAAGTCCAGTGAGAAAAATACAATTATGCTACGTGGGACGGTTAGCAGAAGGGAGGAAGAAGTTCCCATGGCCACGACACATTTCAGTTATATACGAGAAAATATTGACTTTTCTTAAATGAACTTTTCCTCCTTTCTTGCTGGTCTGGAGCAGAGAGTTCTCCAGTTACTTCGACATGTGGTAGCAAGAAAAATAAAAGGTCACAATTTACTCTCATAATTAATATAACCCTTCAACTGGTTGTTAGGTGGGGTGTCCAGTTCTGTTGGGGGGCGGGTCACCCTCCTTATACAAACATAGGGGAAACACTGGTGAGACAAAAACATGAAGGACTCTGCAAACCACCTTACCTGAGCTTGGACGTCTCCTTTCTCAGCCAGAAACTGGTAATACTGGATGAGGTCCTCCTCCAACATCCCACTGGTGGAACCGGGGTTTTCCACCTCATCCAGCAGCCTGATCCTCTGCACTGCTGAGCCTCCCGTTAGGGACACGTCACTGGCCACTAAAGGTGACAAAAAAAAACCCTCAACAAATTAAAATGAGTTTTTCTAAAATCAGGGTATTTTTCCAGCAAGCACAAAAATGTTTCGCCCCCAAAAAATATATAATAAATAAAAAAAAAGAACAGCTTACCATGATTTGCAACAAGTCTATAATGAGTTAGTGCTGACTCGCAACTTTGAGGAACGCCCACACCTGCCCAGTATCTGTACCCCTAATAAAAATATTAAAATATAGGAAGTCATATTGATAATGTGGAAACAACATGTCTGTTGATGGTGCAATTATGTGAACTCACCAGAATCATGTGAGCTATTAGGTTTCCTCCCAAAGCACCGAAGGTGTAATAAACTAAGGCCTGAMAAACAACACGAGTGTTAAAGTACAAAAAACTAAATTTGCTGCAAGAGAGAGATGAAAAATAAAGGAAGCACCTTAGCTTGACTTGAGTTAACTCCAAGTCCTGCTGCGTACAGAAAGCCAAGAGCCTGAGGGGGAAAAACAATATATTTTTACACTTAACATCTGCTTATTCACCTTCTTAGAAAGTGATAGAAATAAATCCAGGGGCAAGTCTTTACCATCTGAGCTTTAGGCGAGCCCTCCACGGCAAGCTTCTCAAACATTTCTCTGGCTTTTGTGACATTTTGGTTTATGTAGTCTCCGAACAGCATGGCGTACGCCACYTTCTCTGTGGCTTTCTGGTGGCCTTTCTCTGCCACCTTCAGCAGCTTTTCGTACAACCTGAGAGAAGTCAGAGAAGCAGCGACGACTCAGACGGAGCCAGACAAAAACATGCGATAATAATATTGTGTGCACATGACATGCTATGGTGCGGTATAAAACAAATAAGGATGTGAAGCCGCACGGGCAGCAGCWGTTTGTATCAAAGCAGAAATGATACAGGCAGTTTTATTAAACAGCAAAGTCACGATCACGGAAATACACTTAAAGAGAGAAACTGACTCTTTTTTCTGAGTCTTCCTGGTGGAGACATTGAGCATGTGCACAACCGTCTGATACTGCTTCTCAGCCTCTTCAGCCTGTAGCCTCTGCTCGGCCTGCTCCTCCGCTGAAACAAACAGAAGAAGCCACAAAGAAGCTTTAGAAAGAAAAAAAATAAAGTTTCACAACACTGGCTGACGAAACCATCTGCTCGGCTGGTTTCTGTCACCTGGAGTTCTGAAACTTAAACTCTTGTTTGCCCGGCTCTCTCAAGTATCATGACTGATGAATGAGACTCATAAGTATACTCAACACCGCTTAAAATACAAGCAATTACCCCATAACTTCATACATTTAATAAGATGAACCATCAGAATTCTGCTCTATTTCTTCAACTTTTAATTTACATTTTGTTATCACATCTGTCTTAAAGTACTTGTGACCTTCAAATGCAAAAAGTCAGAGAAAACAGCTTCATATTAAAGAAACTTGATGTAATTTACATGATTTTATCTTTTTGTCACATAACTGGCATATTTCCTTTTGAGCTAGGCTCAGTCAAAGTGAAACAGGAAGTGACATCAAAGGGGAATTCTTTAAGAAAAGGAACTGTCTGGTCTTTGTTTATTAAAACATTATTTGAAGCATGACTCTTCTTCATCTCTCTGATAGTGACTCAAACTAATCGAAAAGAAACATCAGATTTTTCTCTACAGTCTGAGTTGTTAGTTATTGTAGCTGTGATCCGTTAACCTGTAGAAATTCCCCTTTGACATCACTTCCTGTGTTACTGCACGTGTGAATATCTCAGCAACTGTTCATCTCAGCACCGTGAATTTTGTTTTGCAATATGTTATCGTTCTAAAAATGCATTCATGTTTACTACAAAAATGTGGTGTCACGGGCACTTTAAAGAAGGGTTCAGTTTTATAAAGGATAAGATCAGAGAAGGAAGACTTACTCTCACAGAAGCCCCACTTCTTATCCTGATCATAGTTGTAGGTTGTGGCACACCACAGCCGTCCATCCCCCCGTCCGTCAGTGGTGCAGTCCGAGTACTCCTTGTCCCGGAACACAAACGGGAAAACACAAGGCTCTCCATGCGACGTGCCTCCGTTCACCAAAGGAACTGAACATTGTGAATACATAGAAGGAAAAAATATGTCTATAAAATAATAAACTATATTAAAAGTGATTTTTTTTTCCCACAGGACGAGCTCAGGTTTAGAATATCAAAATTAAATCTTAGTGCTGTACCAAACGATTAATTTCTAATCGATTAATCTAATGATTGTTTTGTCTTATTACACAAATTAAAATCCAGCTCCACGTGTTTCTATTGATGTCATTTCCCCACTAGAAAAATGTGTGATGGAGGTCCATGGAAGGCAAACAAGTTTAAATCAAATAAACAAAAGAGGATGCAGTTAAAATAAATAAAAGTTATTTAAACTACGTTTTGAACATCCAGAACACGTCCAACACTTGTTGGCTGCTTGTGCTCTTTAGGTCAGACGTGTGTCGGGAAGCTCCTCTGTTGTTTGAGACGCTGGGGGAACCGTCTGATGGGGGAACGTGGCTCGACCTAACACCGCTCTCTGTTTAATGGTGGATGAAATAAAGAAAGTGGCGGTACTTTATTTACTTTGAGCAAGCGAACGTCGTGTTCACAAGATAATTAATCCACCAGATAATTCAGAGGCGGTCTGTTCGGTAAATTTTACTCCAGGAGCTGCGAGGATGTTTTCAAGCTGCAGACTGAACTGAAGCAGCAGCTGCTGACATCATTACGTTCTTGCGCGATGCTGCGTTCAGGACAAGCATGAAAAACTCACCACTCTTATGCCAATATGGTCACAATGATGCTTTTAGGTACCAAAATGGAATTTCATGAACATTCACGTGGTGCTTATATAATACAGCGAATCGATAATAAAAAATCTGCGTCAACAAATTTACATAATCGACATCATCGATTATTTCAACTAATCGGTGCAGCCCTACTTGTGACGTCCACAGCCTACCTCAGTTACCACTACTGTGCATGTGTGTCAAGGACAGAAAGGCAGATGTGGCAGTGGAAGGTGTCAAAGCAGTTTGGAGAGAAAAACAAAGTAAAGAACAAAAAAAAAAGTAATCGATTAATTAGTCATCAATTATTTTAACAATCGATTAGTTATCGATTAATCGTAGCAGCCCTAAATCTTGTGCAGTTGGATTAATTTTTCCCCTAATACAACAACAGCACGTGTACAGAACAAAAATGATGTAACTGACTGCAATGAAGGCCACAGGTGCAAGATRCTGATACTCTCTCATGGGATTAAATCATTTACCTAAACTAGAACCCTCATGGAACCACTTTGTTTAGAGTTGGCAAACAAGTAGACTAGCATATTAATACTCAAAGTTTTAAAAAAAATAAATAAACAAATAATTGAAGAAATTATTTTGCAGAGTAAAACATCCACACTGGAGAGAAATTTCTCTTGACAGATGATTGCAGCTGATTCATGTAGGTTTTATAAAATGCTCTTCATGCTTTTAAATGTCAGACCCAAGACACTAAAATGTGTCAATTTTTCTAACCACTTCAGAAACTAGAATGCAAAGTCTTATTTTTTTTAATACAGCAGAAAACTAAGATCTCACTTCTTCATAGGAAAGCATGACATTTTAGGGTTGTCATGAAAAGTTTTATGAACTTCAATTATTCATCCTGTGGTGAATAATGTTCCACTTTCTGCAATAAATCATTAATCGTAAAAAGTAAAAAAACGTAATTTGCGGGGKTTTTTTTTTTCTTGGCAACAAATAAAACTAAAAACATACCTTCTTTTGGTTTCTCCTCTGGAGGAGGTGGCTGTTCAGGCAGCTCCTCCTTGTCCTCTCCCGCTTCAGGTGACTGTTTCTCCTCTTCTGTTGGAGAGGCTTCATGACGATAAGTCACAGAAGCTCCGATGTTTGATGTAACACGGTCGTCTTCCTCCTCAGACTCTGGATCATGGTAAGACTAAAAAGGAACAGGATATTATAAAAAATGCAAACATAAGAGATTTTGTAACCAAACAATTATTTATTCAAACATAAAAACCTGATGTTTGTTACTAATCACAGACTGTGGGTCACAAGTTAAATTATAATTACAACAGAATTACGTTTATACATATAAAGTCCTCTACAACAAAAAAATTAATTCTCTTGTTGCAACTCAAACATTACCAACTATTCTGTTTGTTTGTTTGTTTTTAATCAGTACCAAAAAACTACCAAAATTTGTCTTAAGAGTTGGTAATAATACAACAGTGTCACGAGTCATCTGGTGTATTTTTGCCCCATTTCTTTAAAAGTTTCGCAGCTTCTCTCCCTTGCAAATTTCCTTTCAACACACTTGTGGAGAGGGGATTTGTTACTGAATATTTTCTAATAAAGCTACCTCTAGATGACTACAAATTTGCATTTATTTTTACTTAAAAGGTTTAGGGTTTTCCAGTATTTTGCAGCTTTTCTGTTTAGCAAGTACATAACTGAAAACTACAAGCAATAGGAATAGCATTGCATAGCAAACAACAGAAAATAAAGATCTTAAGATAGCATACTGTACTAATAACTTCCGGTTTGAAGAGTGTAATAGACCATAAAACATGATATGGCGCACCTTTAACTCTGATCCGTCGTTTTGGAGTTGATCTTCAGCTAAAAAAATAACAACAAAGCAGTAGATATTAGGTTAACAAAGCTACTGGCGAACAGCTGCTTGCAGCAACTGGTCGCTGTGCAGGTAGAACACATTCACACACAGATTATACTCACCAGCTGTTAGTCCTTTGACAGAAACTATGAGAAGAATGGCCACAAAATAAAGCGCTCGAGCTGTCTTTAAGCCTCTCGTGCAGCCCATTATTGACAAGCTAACCATCTGCTAGCTGCAGCTATTTCTGTCACCACACATTCAGTGACAGCCGAGTCACCTCATGAGAAAAAAACTGAATAAACAAAAACCTGCCAAACCAAAACGACGCTGTTAATTTTAGTCACCTTAGAAAACAGACAAGCAAAGAAATTCCAGTAGAGTAGTACAGCTGGTGCGACGCTAAGCTAACATGCTAGTTTTAGACAACCACTTAAAACCTTAACAAAACCGCAAATATCTGCCCGAGATGCAACGTATTAGTCTCTAAACAAACTGTGAAGTCCCACGGATATCCTACAACATCCGAACTATACAACAGACTTCGGAAACACAATTTGACTCACATATTACACACATATTATCTGACGTAGCTACCCATAACCTCTTTCTCATAGACACTTCTAGAAATTTCACCAATCAGAGCTCGCGTAGAGGGACAGCAGCCAATCAGACAACACCAAAGATCTGTCAGCCAATCAGCAGAATACACAATTATATTTCCTGGTGGTGGGCGTGTCCACGACGCCAAAACACGTAAAGACGGACGTATAATTTTCAGTTACATCAGATTTCTATAACCATAAAATTTATAAGTATCATCTACAAGTAAAGTTTGCATATTAAGACACTTAAACTATGTGCATTGGATAAATAAACACATAATCATCTATCTTAATTAATCAGCTATTTTAATTGGGATATAACAACCTTTATTTTATTCAGACAGCACACACTTTTAACACCTTATAAACAAAAATTTATGAATTCTGAATACTATGACGCTGCAAGTCATGCTTTTTTCTTTAGTTTTCTCTGTTTTGTGCCAAGAAGTTGAAATTTATACTTTACTACTTATAACAACAGATCTTGCTACTTTTTAATATTTAGCTTAAATTTAGCAACAAAAAAGTTCTAACCAATGGATTTAATAAAGTACCATTGATGCGATATTATCCACTGGTGTAAACATTTAACAAGATTTAACTACAAATCTGACAAACTAAATGTTGTGGCAGAAGACTGTTTTGTTTGGAGCCACTGAATAAGCAGTAAGATACTAAATTACTCTTCATGCAATGTTTGAACTGACTGCAAGTTATTATATAAACCAGTTTTTCTCATTCTGTCAAACTGACCTATAAAAAATGAAACAGATTAGTACAAATACACATTTTCAAACGTTTAACTCATACCAGAACATGTAATTAATAACAGCAGGTTTATTAACAGTCAGTGGTCATTTATTAAAAGGCAACAACAGATTTTTCTTTCCTTTTGTAAAATCAAAGTGAACTTAAAACAAGATGGAGTGACAGTGTTTGAATATTACAAATAATCARATATTTAAGCTTTTCCAGAGCAGAAACATTTGTGAAGTATGACTTTTCAGTGCAGATATATTGTATTRTCCTCAGCAAGCTGTTGTAAAAGCTTTGTTGAAAACAAGTGCCAGTGAGCAAAAATGTCTTTTACTGGCATAAAGCAGGTTTTATTAATGTACTTGTACAGCATCTGCCATCAGTTAAATTAAAAATATTTAAGACACTGTGTGTGCAAATGTATCATGTTATAGGACCATTTAAAAAACAGCAGATTATCAGTTTAAAATGTGCACTTATCAACTCATCATTAAAACAATCTAGTCTTTGGTACAAAACAAAACTGTCAATTTCATTTATTCTACGTGAACCTGCACACACACTATTGTAGCACGTGTAAAACTGTGTGGATTATAATCTGTGCAGAAGTGTCAAACTGATTTTTCTACATGATTCTCATATTAAACACACTCAAACATCCATTTTGAAAAACTAAATGTACAATGGATGAATTGTACCTAAAATGTCGTCATAGCGTGCTCTGGCTATTCTGCAGTCCTTAAAAATTATTGCACAACAGCATCCTTGTAATCTATTTACTGCAAACATGTTAAAGTAAAAAAAAGCAATAAATCACAGTACAGAAACAAGCTGGATTTTTTCCCCCACCAGTGGATATGGATTAAAAACAAGCTTTTACAAAGTGGTTTAAGTTTAATGAACTTTTACATTCTTCAGTTAAGTGGTATTTGATGCTCAAAATTTGATTTAGCAGCACATCGACAGCTTATAGACTAAATGTGGGAATAATTTCCTTCCATTTTAGTAAAGTTTTTATAACTTCTTAAACTGCCACTGGACTTGGATTGATGTCAGGAACAAGTAATCTTCTGCTACATGTTAAAAAAAAAAAGGTCCAAAYGTATCCAAAAATTACAGAGAACTAGCTGTCATGTGGCCTCAGCAGGACTCAGAGTTGGATCCAACATGTTTCTAGAGTTTTATCGCTGAATGGTTTTAATGACCCACTCTGCYGTCGGGTTCAGCTGGAAAAGGTCTTTCATGTATGTTTCTCCATCGAGGCATCTCTCCTCTAGAAGAAGACACAGAAAGGTAACAACAGATGCTTTTCTTAAACTTCCATCATATTGTGTCGCTATGAGGACTTACTGATGTTTCCACCCATCTCATAAAGACACAGGTCTTCTTTCTTTATTGCCACTGAACTGCGAGGACAAACAGGTTAATTGGAAACAGGTGAGTGTCATGATTGGGTATAAAGGGAGCATCCCAGAAAGGCTCAGTCATTCACAAGCAAGGATGGACTTTTGTGAGTTTTTTTTGGAACGTGATAATGAGTGAATATACGCACAAAAACAACAAAATATATCTGTTTGAACATTAAATATCTCGTCGTGGAAAAAGATTTGCAAATCATCATATTCTGCTTTTACTTATGTTTTACACAACGACTCAACTTCGTTGGAATTAAGGCTGTAGGGCGAAAAGCACCTGGGCGTGCAGATATTACCTGTCTTGGCTGAGGAAGCGAGTTAACACGTCAGCAGCCTGCAATTCTTCTGTCAGTTGAACAGCCATGGAAACTTTACTGAACTGTGGGGCTTGAACTCGAATGAACCCCTGCGAGTTCTCCTGGTCGTAAGCAAAGACCTGCGGAATCCAATAAGACAAACATGCTGTGGATCACTTTTCCATAAACACTTCAGCAATTTAAGGCCGACCCTAAACACTGTCCGAATGGACTTATGTTAATGTGCACTTTGAGCAAGTAAAAATGTGACTTGAATAAACAAATTTGCTTCTGTTTAATAAACTCAACTGAAACTTTGGGCTCACAGAGAAAAATCTAGTGTTACTGTTACAAGCCAAGACAAACAACCATTTCTGTGTAATAGTAATGTTTCAAACAGTTGGGGGGATGACTTTATAATTATTCTGTTACTGATCAACCAAATAACAATAAAACAACAGACAGACTGTAAATCAGATGCTTTTTTGGCTTGCTTGTTATTTTTTTTTAATATAAATAAGAAATCAGTCTTATTAATCTACATTTTACACAAAGCTGTAACTTCTACAATCTGTATTTTCTCCAAATACAAAGCTACAGACCACTAAGAGATCAAGAAGTGGTACCACGTTACAATAAGGCTCCTCTTATAGATGGCTTTTAAAGAGTTTATATCTTATTAATTCATCTGTAAACACTTTATAAATTATTAATAAGTGTTTATTATGCATTAATTAAAGTCAAAAAAGAGACTAAACTGTCCGGTTTCTTTCCAAATACTAAGCCAAATCGGTTTGGGTATTAAACATTTCAAACTACTTTACCTTGTAAGCATAATAATGATTAGGAAACACATATTTTAACATATAACATTGTACTGTATAACTGCATTATAAATATCCATAAATATTAAAGGGATCCTTATTGTAAAATGTAAAACGGTACACTATTTTGGATGGGGTGGGAATATTTGGTGTGTTAACATGACATTTTGTACTTTTTTTGATACATCATCCTTGTTAACAGTAGTTACATGTTTAAACAATAATTTCAAATATTGATAATCAACACAAAGTTTTAAAAATGATTTTCTCACATTAAAGACTAACTTTTGGCATTTATAAATGTTTATTTGTCATTAACAAATAGTGTTCTGTATTACCTTTTACGATAAGTCTCCCTTTGACAGTTGTGAATATTTATAATGCAGTACAATATTAATATAGTAAAATATGTGTTTCTTACCATTATTGTACTTACAATGTAGTAACCTAGTATGAAATGTTTAATAAGCACCTTTAGATATGATACGCACATGAACAGATTTGTCTCATTATTTGGTAAGAAACTGGACAGTTTTCTCTCTCTCTCTTCTTTAATTATTGCATAATAAACATTTAATAATGATTTATGAAGTGTTTATAGATGAATTAATAACCTATCTATAAACTCTTTATAAGTCATCTATAAGGGGAGTCTTATTGTAGAGTGGTACCCAAGACATTAATGTTTTACCTCAGGGATAGTTTTCTCAGACGGTTTGTCGGTGGTCATTTTCTTCAGCAGCTTCAGCACCGCCCGTTCTTTATTCTGTTTCCTCTGACTCTCCATGTTTTGCTGCCGGACCTGATTCAAAATGAACTTGGGGATCTAGATGACAGATTCAACAGAGAGCAGGTCCCGTTAAAAGTCATGTCGTCGTCGCGTGTTCACGGTTCGCGTCTGAAGCTTTTGGAGTCTTACGTTCCACAGAATACGCTGGTATCTGATCAGCAGCCGGACGATGTTGGCCGTGTTGGTCGCCATGGAGAACTCCTGCTGCTCCGTCACCTTCGACCGAAAGCCTTTGAACATGAAGATGTTGGGCGCCATGACCACGGAAACATTGTTCAAAGTCATCTTATTGTTGGCTTGATGATCGATCACACGCTGGAAAAACTCCACCAGGGCCTGTGAAGTGACGTTTACAACAAAAATGCTCAGGAATTACGTATAATTATATAAATAAACACRAAAACGAGGTGCTTTTGCAGCGAGCTGCTACCTTCAAAGTGTCCCGATTGGCCTCGGGGAGCAAGAGAACCAGCAGGTTCAGAGCCTGCAGCTGCTGCTTCTTGGTGGGGAACTCTGTCGTTACGCAACAGAAAACACTAAGATCAGGATTTCAGCTCTGGTTTCCAACAGAACACCGCACATTAAAGATCATATACACACTGTTCACAGCAATGAAAGCATTGAGGTACTCCACAGTCAGCAGCGAATGGGGCAGCTCCCTGATGAACAGCTTCAAAAGGCTAGCAGCATCGTGCTGCTTCAGCTGCTTCCACGGGAACGTCCCTTCATAAAAAGACGACTCGAGCTCCTGGCACAGCAGCTGGGTTATTCCCAAATACACAACAAAAACCGTGAAGGCTGGGTTAGCTTAGTTGGAGACGGTGTTGTTATTATAAAAACAATTAAAGCAGCAACAATGGATGAAAATACCTTCACTCTAGTGGCTGCTCCAGGGATCCGGAGTAGACCCTCTGTGTCCAAACCTTCCTCCTCAATATGATTCATGAGCTGATTATAAAATACAGAGCATAAAGGCGAGATCAGAAACCTTAAAAAAATCATGACAGTGGATGATTTTGAGATTATGCACACTGAACCAACAACAATAACAAAACAATCGGTTTTAAAATTTCTCCCTAAGTCTGACATGTGACTGACTGGGAACCTCACCCTCTGCARGATAAATGGCACTTTGGTTCCAGGAGCTCGCCTCTGGTCTTGGTCTAACAAAGTGGTAAGAGGAACGCCAAACAGACCGCTTTCTGCTCACACACATAAAAACAAAACAAATAGATAGAAAATCATCTAATTTGAGGTACTTTTACCGTTTCACAGAGAAGGTATGGATTTGTTTGACACTTTCCCTTCTTGTTTTTGGGTTTCCTTAAAGAGGCAGGTCAAAGTCTTCAACCTCTTTTTTTTAATGAAGTTTTAATAAATTAAGCAAGTCCAGCGGAGCGCAACACATTCATGTGTGAATGGCCCCTCCCTCATGTCACTGAACATTTTGAATGAGCTCATTTCAGCGATCCTCTTTATTTTGAACATGTTTTTTTAAACTAACGACAAAGCGGCCACTCGTCATCGACTTAAACCTGTTTGTTGTTTTTTTAGTCCTGGCATCACAACATTAATGTCACCACATGAGCCGCAGCTCCGTGAGTTTAATTTTTTCCACAGTCATCAGAGGTCAGCTGACACACAGACTGGTCAAGCTCTGCTGACAGATCATTGCGCACACAGCAGATATCATAAACATCTGTACGTCTGTATCTGCACGTTTTATTTAGAGACAGGTACAAATGTGGAATGATAATAATTTTACCCAAATACAATGTTGCCATGTCCCAGAGAGATGTGTGAGCTGCAAATAATGCTGGGTAGCCTTGTGAAATAATAATTTAATAATAATAATAATAATAATTTTTTACGCTTTTTAGTGTATGTTTTGTACACTCATGATAATGTTGAGAATTTTAAATGACTTTTAAGTCTTCTCTGCGTTTCTACCTTTAGTCTTAACTTTGACAGCTTTATGAGGCTTCAGGTCGATCCCAGCTGTGTCGAACAACGCCGTCACCTCCACAAGAACGAGCCGGAGCACCTAACAGATGGCAACATGCCAGAAAATATTTACACAAAATTATAAAAACTATTAACGTTAGGATTTGGTTGCAGCATTTTTATTTTGCATACCTTTTTCATGTCCAGAGGAGACAGATCTCCTATTTTAGTTTGACCAGTTTTATCTTGAAGGAGCTTAAAATTCTAGGGGTAAAAAAAATAAAGCAAAGGGAGGTTAAAGGGGGCTTTTATTACCTGTCAGAGAAAAGAGTAAGATGTGACATTCAGCCATGCCATGTGTGAAAACTCAAAATGAATTAATCTTTACATTAGCGTAGAGAGGAAAATTTTTTGCACTACCGTCTTCAACCACTAGGTGACACTGCAGCCCATAAAAACTCCCGAACCAAACAAACAAACCTGCTTTTTGCTAATAATTATTTTTGTTAAACTGACTAATTAGGTTTCATCATTATTTTAAGTATTAAAAAGCTCTTTATTGGGATAATATTTATGTAAAAACAAAGTCAATTTTAAACTACTACCCAACCCAAGCTGTAAATCACAGTAATTGAGATTTCAAAGTTTTAAAACTACAATAAAACACCTAAAAATACACACTTGGCTGCCTCTGGTAATCATCAACCACAATGATCAAATAACTGGAGCTGCAGGRAAAAAAAATCAGTGCATTTGTTTGCACAGACCATGCAGTTATGGATAATTCAGAGCGATCACGTTGGTGCAAATGACTCACTGGTAGTTTGTCATCAGGTGAGTTGAGGTTGTTGGTGACCTTTAACCTTTGATCCCGGTAAGAGAGCGCCTGCTCTGAAAACGCCACCTCAACGTTCAGCTCGGTCTCAGTTTCTGTAAAGGTACATAAAAAAATAAAAAGATGCAATCTGAAAAGGAGCGTAAGTCCAAACGTGTTCAGGAAGATTATGAAAATAAAAACGTTTGAATCATGTTTAAGCTCACAGCGTTCAACACTATAGCTGAAAAAAGGAAGTACGAGAGGTCTGTTGACTTTACTCCTTGTCGACTCTGTTGGTAAATTTACCCACGATTTTATGATTTGCCATGACTAATTAATTTACAAATGTGAAAAATATGCACAAAAACTATCTACTTAATATATAAATTATTCTCAATATACTCTACAATTCTGCCGAAACTCTTGTTGAAAAGTTGATTCATTTTCAGTCTGATTTGTGAGCACTTTGCTTTTATGTTTCAGTTTCCAGGCAGATTTCTGTTTGAGTCTGGTTGTGAAACTCCATGCTGACTAATCCTAAAATTCATCTTCAACATACCAGCGGTTGTGGCATCGTTTTGTCTGTTCTCACTTCCTCCTCTGAGTTTATGAGGCTCTTCATCCTGCGGGAAACAGACAGACGTTGAAACATCGCTGCGCGGCGTTCAGAAAGTGACAGGTTTGCAGAACGCTCCGTTACACATTTACCTTTTTCTGTTAATCTGTCAGAAGATAAAAGGTGTTGGGGAGGAAGGCTTAACTCGGTTTGGACTTGAACTAGAATCTAGCAGAGTCATAAAGGTCGATTTTTGTGTGTTTACATTTAAAAATGTTAAAAAAAATCAATGCAAAACACATTAAGGGGAATTTAGGTGGTCATAAAGAAAAGAAAACCAGTGGTCTGTCTAGGTTAATGAGTACTGACACACTGCTGCTGAAAGAATCACTGCTTCACAATAAGAGCATAAAAAAATAAAGTTATACTGAAGGTATACTGTGGTATATTTAGCTCATGTTATGTTATATGTTATATGTTACGTTACGTTATATTGTGTTATGTTATGCTATGCTACGTTACGTTGTGTTATGTTATGTTATGCTATGCTATGCTATGCTATGCTATGCTATGCTATGCTACGCTACGTTACGTTACGTTATATTGTGTTATGTTATGCTATGCTATGTTATGTTATGTTATGTTATGCTATGCTATGCTATGCTACACTACGCTACGCTACATTACGTTACGTTACGTTATATTGTGTTATGTTATGCTATGCTATGCTATGCTATGTTATGTTATGTTATGTTATGTTATGTTATTAAAAGCAGATCATGGACCTTTGTTGTTAGCTGACCTGATGACCCCCACAGAGACTATTTCCTGAGAGCAGACAGTAACTAAAATTACTTTGAAAGGACGCAATAAAAACAACAAAATGCCATAAAACCCTAACATTAGCTATCTTCTTGAGAGTAAAAGAGAGGACTTAAAACTATAATGTCCTCTGAGTGAAAATAAGGCTGCTGTAGTTTAACTGAGCACAAGAATTAAAGCAGTGGCCACCTAAAAATTTAGTGCTCCTCTTTTGGCTGGACAATTTTATTCCTTTGAGCACCAGCATCTTTACTTTACCCTAAATATTTGGAATTAGTAGAACCTCAGAAACATAAAAACCAACAATGGTTTTGAGGAGTTTAAAACATAAACACACAAGGACAACTGGTGTAAAATACCCTCAACATGAGGGTCTTAGGAGGTCCTATGTATAATATTTTTTATAAATGGAAATTTAGTAGAGGGTGGACCTTTAATAAGTTGAGACAGTGATTTTCTCAGTAAGTTATAT
>NW_013953079.1:169612-173525 GCF_001266775.1 Austrofundulus limnaeus
GATGGATGGATGGATGGATGGAGACTAAAGTATCGAACCGAACCGAATTGTGAATTTTCTGCATCGTTGCGCCCCTAATAATTTTAGATGAGAACTTTCAATCTCCAGCTTCAATAACAAATCTCGTAACACTTTTAGTCACCCTATTTCACAACCTGGCTTTTGTGCTGTAATGAATTTAAAGTTTATCAGAATGTAAGCTTGTTTAAGTTTTATTCACATTTTTCTATGAAATGGGAGAGAGGATTGTGTAGAGGCCGACAGAAAGCAGCAGATCTCCTCATTTCTTCATTTGTTACGTTTTGTCACGACCTTCACCTCCTCACGACCTTCACCTCCTCACGACCTTCACCTCCTCACCTTTCCCAGAGGTCTAAATATGTCCCGGACATCAGGAAGGTGTTGGCGGTTGCGTCGCCGTAGCAATGTCTGATGCAGCGAAGTCACCCGGCGTTCCACCGCTGCGGCCTGCGTCCTGGTGAGGGTGGACAGGAACACAGCACTGTCTTCTTCCTGTCAATCAATCAAACAGGGTCAGACATGAGGTCAAACCACGACTGATGTATTCCGTCCCCCCCCCCCCCCCCACTAATCTACTGTTTAACACATGGCCATCAGTGTATGCCTGTCAGTGTTGCAAAGGAGGTAAATGATTGACACCTGGTCGTGATCATCAGCTTCCAACGAATCATCAAAGAGCCGTGTTAGCCCCGCCTCTGCAAGCCACGCCTCCTCCTGCTCGCCTTCTGAATGAAACAAACACTGGAACATAACTGTCGAGGTAAAAAGTGGCTTTTGAAATGACAAAATCACTACTACTTTATAAAATGGAACGAAGATCAAATATRATAAAACAACATCAGAACTGAAGTTTATTTGACATTTCAAGTGTCTATGGTGATGTAATTAGGAAGGTTTAATCAGTTGAAGGTTATTCTTTACATGATAAGATAGACATGACCGACATTCTAAATGTGCAATGCAAAGATAGTAGTGTGCACARGTCTGAGCTTGTGCTGATTCCTCTGCTTCAACACACACGGCATTAAAATATTTCCCTAAAATCAAATACAGCTGCAATAAAACGCAAAACTGAAGAGTTTGGGTGTGAAAGCTCTGATTTAGCAACTTAGTGACACTGAAAAAGATGTGAAAATGTTGACAAGCTGTGAGTTTAGCTGCTTTCTTTTCTTTCTTTTTTTTTACAAAACAATTTTCTGATACTCAGTTCATATCTGAAAACATACAAACACAAAAAAATTACCTCACAATCAAATCCGAATAATCTAAATAAATAATAAATCCAAATAATCCGCATAATCCAAATCTGAATACTTTACTACAGAAAATTAAATTTATGTCCTTTCTAATTCTTCCTATAGTTAGTGTCTCCCACCTTCAGGAGCTTTTTGCTGCTCCTCCTCTTGAACTTCTCCTTCTGCCCTCCCTGCTCCTCCTCCTCCTGAGCTGGTGATATTCTCGACCTCCTTCCAGTAGTCGTCCATCTCCTGCTCGTTCAGCGAATCCTGCAAAAAAAGTTCAAGCACACAAAAACTTTGCGGTCTTTTCCTTTGCAGTTTCAAGTTGCCGTTCTTGTTTCTGCAATTTGTCTTCCTTGAAATTTTTTAACCAGCCCCCAAAAAAACCAAAAAAAAACGACAAAACTTCAGGATGTGATGCAACAAGTAGATGAAAAATAAAACAAGAACAGCCTGTCAGAACAAGCCTCTGGGAGCAGCTAGCTGAGCAGTTTTGATTAGATAAAATTCCCAAACCTTTTTTTTAAATTCTCTATAAGAAAAATACAATTCTTTACATCAATTTTTTTAATTTTTTAACTGAATTTCAAGAGTAAAATCATTTTGTTTTGACTCACTTCATTTGTTTTTAATGATTTCCTCTACACAAGTTATCTATTTATGATTGCAGTTCATAAACCTTTATCTATATTACTACATCAGTCATATATTACATCATATTTTTGTTATTCTACTTTGTGAAGAAATGCTGAGACCCTGACAAGCTATTGCTAACTCAGCCCCTCCAAAACACAGAACAGCTCCGCTGGGGGCGGGGCTTAATGACGCAATGCGTCAACTGTGATGTCAGCACAATGTTTCGCTTTTCCCCAACATTAGAGTCACATCCATGTAAACAAGATTTTATGTTGTTTCTCTTATTTCCATTTAAACGATGGATTAAAAAGAAGCATTTAAACAACAAGATGGGTTTTTTTCCTCACAAATTTTCAGCTGTTTGATGGCCTCAGTAAACAGAAGGAAAAGGAATATAAATTGTTGGGATTATCAAACTCAGGACTATACTACATCTACATAAACACTACTTTTTTTTTATTTGTGTTTCATATTTTTCTATTTCATCCATGTTTTCGATGGTTTGGTCAAATGCACCATTAAATAGTTTGATAATGTATTTGTGGCAGCTTTTAAATTTATAATAATACTTTATTATTAAAAAAATACAGTCACCTACCACACTAACAATAGCCTATATTGTGTGCTAAATTTCAATAAATAGATGAAATAAGGGGATAGCGTGAGTACGGCAGTCATTTCAACGCTCTCTGTCTTTGACATTGTCGTTGCAATTGGCCCCTTTATTATTGTCCCCCGGGGACCCCCTTCAGCTTGGGTTGCTAGACAAAAGAGAAAAAGAAATAAACACCAACAACACAACTTTTCATCATTCTTTGGGGGCCTACCTGAGAAAAGCTGCGCTGACATTTGAGCGGGTGTCTGGTTCTGGTGTTGGGGCTGTGCCTGGGACTGGAGAACGGCTGGGACCTGGAGCTGCCCGCAGAACTAGAGCCGAGGCCCACCGATGCATTGGTGCTGCTGGACTTTGCGCTGTTTGTAGTCAAGGAAGGTTCAGATTTGTCTTCTTGTTGGATATATGGGTTCTGCTGAAGAGTGTACTGGCCTGTTTTACGGCTGTAGACACAAAATAAAAATCTTAAAATCTGACAACACTTTTATGACAAAACGTGCAGTTTTAAGCAACCCATTACTGTTTCACTGGTATCTGTGTACTTTGCACTGTGTTTATCAGTGACATTATATATCTTATACGTCCACCCATCATAAAATTCTTCCTGGATAATAAATGTAGTATTGTCTGAACGCTGTTTACCCCGGAGTACAGTTTCCTTTGCCTTTCATGGCAGGACAAAGTGAGATAGCCTCTGACATGAATTTGTGAGTGTGACTCACAGACACGTCGGTTAAAGGTTCTAACTAAAGAAAAGCCAGCGGCGTGTCGAATTCCCAACCTGCCAGCTAATGAGGGCAACATCTGCAGGGACTTTCTGCATATAAACACATTTTCCACTCGTTGCCGTAAAGTGTTGATGCTCAGCTGAAACAGAGAAGTGCTAATAATAGCTAAGACTGACTATTTGCTGAGTGACACAAAGTGCGAGCAGCTGAAATTTAAAACCAATGAATGGATGAGCTGCAGACAAATTAAAACATTCAATTTTTGCTGCCTCTTGGCCAGGACTCCCTTGAAAAAGAGGTTTTTAATCTCAATGGGACTTTCCTGGTTAAATAAAGGAAATAAATTGTCTTTTACCTCCTGTTTGGTGTACTTTTACGATAGCTTAAGCAGGAAGAAYGTTTTCATGAGCGGAAATTTTGTTTTTTTCTGGACCAATTGCGTCATTAAATAAGGTTAATTTTTGCCATCAGTGCTTGCCAGATCTGGGGCCTCATGCATAAAGGATTGCGCAGCTTTCACACTAAAAGTTGACATACGGACAAATTTAGAAAAGTGCGCCGCACCAAAATATTCAGATGTATAAAACCGTGCGCATGCATGTTCCTGCGCACCTTTCCTTTACACATCCCAATGAATGTGGAACTTAGCGCACGTGAGACTCCTCCCCTGACACGCC
>NW_013953079.1:176072-180747 GCF_001266775.1 Austrofundulus limnaeus
AGTGAATGATTTAGATGTGAAAAAGAAGGATTTAAAAGCATGATACAGTATACCTTTAAAGCTAACTTTTCATATAATAATTTTCTCATAAGAAATGGTTATAATTTAATTCTTGTTTTCAGAGCCTTATTATTATTCAGTTAGATATCAAAACATTGTTTCAGTACAGAGAAAAAAAATCTACTTTGACATAAAGTTAAGAAATACATCAAGACCTAATTTTGATCAAAATGTAAGACACATGAATGCACCACCAGATATGTATGTATCACTGCTGGCTCTATAGTACTCAAACTACCTGGCAACAAAAACAAGACAGTTTCTAAATGATGGGACACATTTTGACAGACATTAATAGACTTCATTGGAAAAAAAGAATAAAAATAAACAGGGTAAAATAGAAATACTTCTGGTAATAGTCTGAAAGAGGAACAGAAAGAAAATGGCTGACATGATCTCATCACCAGTGGTAAAAAAATAAATAAATAATCTGTAAATGAAGATATAACTAAACAATTAAACCACATTAACTCTGGCTCCAGGTGTTTACTTCTCTGTCCAGGCTGTAGCAGAGCGAGTGACATACAGTTGCCTGCAGCTACAATACCTCTGTCGTTTCAATCAGCTGCTACTGAACAGAGACTTTCAGTGAACCTTCGGTCAACTTTCGGTCAACCTATTTGCAAATCACCAGCGTAATCTCACCTGTCAAAACACACTGTGAGAAACAACATGCTGCGTAGCGTTCTTGTCAGTGCAGCAAAGTGAGTAAATTTAAATCTGTTTTTTATGTTAAACTTATTTCAAATTTAGGATTTAAAGTGAAAAAATCATTTTGTAACCACATTACAGCCTATTGAATTGAGATGTGGCTTCCACAGAATWATTCGTCAGTGATTATTATTCATTATTGCAATATAAAAGCACTGTTCCTGCACATAGCAGGTTTTCCTGATACCRTGCAACCCTAGTTATAAGCACAAATAATGACAGCAACATAATATTTCTGTCAACATACCTGTGTAACACGAAACCAACAACAGTGTAAAAGTTTCTAAATTTGCATTRGCATTTGCATTAGCTCAGTGGGTCCATACTTTTTCTGCCAGGCCCCCCTTTGGGTTATAATAATGCAAAACGGGCCTAAAAACATGAAAAACTTCCTGAGAGGAGGAAAAAAAATAAGGTTTGTTGAGCAAAAATGGCACTTTTAATCCTTGCTTCTTCATGTTTATGTTGGAACCCTGTCAAAAACCTGTCCGTTATGGTGGTGGTGTCCAAGCATTCACTGTTTTCAGTCTGGGAATGTCACAGGCAAGATGTAACGGGGTATTAAAATATGGTTCAGGTCGGTGGTTCCCAACCCTGGTCCTCAAGGACCTCTATCCAGCATATTTTACTTGTTTCCCTGCTATTCAGCAGGTCTTCAGAAGATTGTTAATCACTCGTTCATTCAAACCAGTTGTGTCAAATCAGGGAAACATCTAAACATGCAGGAAAGGAGTCCTTGAGGACCAGGGTTGAGAATCACTGCTTTAACACATTATCTGATTTATTATTTACAAATAAATGGTAAAGAATCAATGGCTTCCAGAGGCAACACTAAAAAACATAAAACTAAATCAATATATTTTAAAAATATCTCATCAAGCTCGGAGAAGCTCTTCTTCTTTTTGTGGTGTTTAATGGTGGTTGGTAATAAATAGAAGGTGTGCATTACCGCCACCTACTGGTATGGAGTGTGGCTCAAGATGATTTCACTAAAATATATATCCTACTACTATTATGTCTTTTTACATTTTCAAAGCTATTTATTCAAAGAAAATTAAAAAAACAATTAAAAATAAAAATAAAAAATAATCAAACAAATAAATAATACAAAAATACTACTATCAAACTCAAATTCTGTTAAACAATTTTGTCTTTTTCAAAAATCGTGTCATGATTTGTATATGCAGAGAACGTCTTCTTCTTCTTTTGTTTTAATGGCGGTTGGCAGACTGTTTTAGACGTTTCCCTGATTTCACACACCTGGTTTGAATGAACGAGTGATTAACAATCTTCTGAAGACCTGCTGAATAGCAGGGAAACAAGTAAAACATGCTGGATATGAGTCCTTGAGGACCAGGGTTGGAACCACTGGTTTAGGTTAACAATAAAACTAAAGAGGACAACTAAATGAACACTGTAGGTCACAAAAAATGATTTGTACCAGTTAAAAAACAATTTCTGACATGTTTTGTTGTCAAATTGGACGACTTTTGAGTAAAAGACAGCAAAAGGAAAATACCAAGACATATACTTCAGACTGGAATGGAATTAAATGAGTTTTGTCACACCTGACTGAACAGCAGAGAGGTTACGTCTAAATTAATTTGGAATAATCAGCAGAGAGCATTGATCTGATGGTTCACAGTGAGCGAGATGCATGCCTCTGCAGATTTCCTGCCAAACCCAGTGACTTCACAATAACACCACACGCAAAGTTGGGTCAGCAAGAAATTCCTTTCCTTCATATCCAGTTTCTCTTCTCTCGTCTTCCTCCYGAACCTCCCAAATGACTTTACTCCCATGGAATGACAAAAATCTTCCCGTTTTACTGGTTTACTTCAGAAAATGTGGTTTAAATCTGGGTAGGSGAACACACAAGCTCACTTTATGATTAGTTAATCATTCACCTGGAGTTTTAGTGTGAATAAAAGCATGACTGAACCATAAATCACAAAAATAATGAACTTTTTTTTGTTTTTTCATTTGCAAAACAGGATTTGTATCTAAGCCTGAAAATATATTCTAACAGAGGCTGGGATTTTTAAGATTTGTGGTCTGTTTTTGCAAACGTTCTTATATCTGTTGAGAAAGGTAAAGTGCCATTCTGTTGTTAGGCCATCTCTGACTCAACTCAAAATGTCCAAGTTTAAAAACCAAGATGATAATAAAAACAAGTCCAAATCTGCCTATCTTCATTTCTAAAATGCACTCAGCCAAATTCAGTGAAAAATATAGGGGTGGATGAGTGAAAATGCTGTGAAAAATATAAAAGTTCTGTTAATGACAAATAGAAAGAATTGATTTCCTTTTATTGGACAGTCCAATACATGTGATTCTTCTGTCTTTATATAATTAGTGGATTAGCAGCGTTAGGATAAACGTGCGCGAACAAAAATCAAAGTGAACCTCCTCACTGCAAAGACGAGAAGGAAGAGGAACTCTGTCATCTTGCAAAGAGCCCGTTCAGCAGCCAAACATGAGTGCAGATCTGAGGAAGCACTGATCCCATATAATCACGTTTTGTGTGTTTTTAAAGTATCACTTCTGCAGCTACATTTTTCATAGCAAACATGAGCAGATAGACTGGCCACACGTTTAAATCCGAAACAGTTTCATTTTACACACCTAGGGACAATTTAAAGTTGCCAATTAACCTAACAGTCATGTTTTTTGGTCTGTGGGAGAAAGTCGGAGTGCCCGGAGAGAACATGMAAACTCTACCCAGAAGGGTCCCCAGGCTGGGAATTGATCCGGCGACATTCTTGCTGAGAGGCATCAGCTCTGCCAACTGAGCCACTGAGCCACCACGCAGACCATACAATACATTTCAAATTGAAATTTGACGTTTTTATACTTTATGTAGATGAAAACCTAAATTATTTTAGAGATTCTATATGTTTCAGGAGGGCAGGGTGTCGGAGGCAGCTTTTGAACATAGAAGGATAATCGACTGCAGAAACTATTAAAAAAGGGTGCAACTTTTTATATATAAATTTACAGAAAATGTAAAAGGTCTGCAATTTATTTTGGATTAGTTACATCTTATATCTCTCTCAATTAAATAACTATGTCTAGTCATAAACCAATTTAAGATATCTGGAATGTAAGTGTGAAGTCGATTAAATGTAAAAACGGCCTGCCATACTCATGAGCTTCAGAATGTTGCTGAAAATTATCTTCTCCCTGAACAGAATAATATTGTTAAATTAGCAATACAAGATGGACTAAGGAACAAGCGAATGACCACATCTTCTTTTCTTCTCCTCAAGAAAAAATAAAATAAAATAAAGAACAAGTTTTTCCTCCTTTGACTCGGGTGTGAAAAATACAACTATGCTTTGCTGCATGACGTACATGACAAATTTATCCCCCTGTAGTTGCAACACAGTTTTCAATTATATACGAGAAAATATTGAAACTTGTTAGGAAAAAAAGTCCATATTTACTCCTGTAATTAATACGACCCTTCAACTTTATGAGTGGGGGTGGGTTTCTGTGAAGGGGCGGGCCTCCTTCCTTGTACAATGGTAGCGGGAACATGTTTTCAAGTAAGTTTTATTTTGTTTTACAAGAAGTGAACTGGGCAACTAATTTGTTTGACCTCATGTACCACATGGGATGTCCTTAAAATATAATGCTGTGTGTTTTATCTGCGGAACACTACATAAAGCAGCTAACACCTTTTAGATGCAACACTTAAATATGCTGCTATTTTCAAGTAGGGTTGTAAGAAAATATCGATACACTGAAATATCGCGATATTTCATTTTCCGATACTGTATCGATATTCTAAAATCCTGTATCGACATTTAATTAAGGTTTAAAATGTCAACTTTCCTGCCAGCCGTTCATTTTTATGTTGTAGTTCAGCCTCTGACCACTAGTTGGCAGCAGTGAGCCAGCC
>NW_013953079.1:181652-183280 GCF_001266775.1 Austrofundulus limnaeus
GTGTGTGTGTGTGTGTGTGTGTGTGTGTGTGTGTGTGTGTGTGGCATTTCCATTCAGATCAACAGCTGTCAGCTATGTGAAGACAGACACCGCCTCTGTTTCCTCCCCTCACAGCTAGTGTTCTCTGGCTGAACACAACTCTTCAGTCTTAAATATTCCTGCCTTGTTGACCATATGCATCAATCTGACTATTGCCAATGCTCTAATCCAAGTACTATTTGTGGTTTCAGGGTTCAAATAAACTTTAAATTCACTTTTAACTAAGTCAGAAAGAATGGATATTTTAGAAAACCCCAGCGACTGCAGCAGTTTACAAAACCCAACCACACTTCTGAGCGTCCAGACTTCCTTCCATGTGAAACACAAGGACAGCAACGTGCCACGCTCCCAACAGGCCTGTAACCCAAGGCCCTTTAGGTCGAATGTCTACTTTTGGCCTAAGGCCAGAACCTTGCGGTCTATTTGTTTCCCATTTCCTGACCTGGAGGAAACAATGACGAACAAACTTAGCCTCAACCTAGACGCGACTCGCACACTCTGCCGAGGGAGGTGAGACAAAGGAGGTGTGTAATGTGAGGCTGGCTGGACAAGCCATCTGGAACACATGCACCTACACACACACGCACACACACATACATAAAAGGCAGATGGGACCATCTAAATGCCAGGCTAACTGGGTTAATTGCTGATACAATGGGCCTCACAGTCAGCTGGATGAATGGACAAGTCTACTCTGTAACTGAAAAGTTGTTTCCATTCAAATTAAGTTGTCGTTCCTCCTGTMCCTGCTTCAACTCCCTTTAAAAATAAATACCAACGTGGTCACAAGTTTATATGAGGGTTGTAAYGACCAAAAAGTCCAACACAACAACTATAAACTAATCCAAAATCAAATGCTTGTTCAAAGTAATTCAAAGGGTTTTTTTTAGCTTTTGCTTTTTATTTTTTCAGTCCAGGAACTGATCGTTTTAAGAGGACTGTTTTAAATAATTTTGTTTTTTGGGTCACTTAGCTCTCATAATCATTCCGGCATAAAAAAATCCCTAAATTGTATAAGTAGAACATGTGTTGTTTCAAAACACAGGATCACAGTAGGATCTTTAGATAATTTGTTACCAGCAGCCTGTTTGAAAGACACAACTTGTTCTTATTTCTCTGGTTAAATAAATGCCAAAGTTAACACAGGGATTTAAAAAGAGTTATCAGCTGGAAACTTGTCATAATATAGATACAAAATCAAAATTAGGGGTGCAACAATACATGTACCTGTATCGAACCGTTCAATACAGTGCTTTAGGTTCAATACACGCTTGTATCGAACAATACAGATTTTTAGAATTTATTTTATCAGCTTATCTTCTAAAGATGCTCTGTGTTAAAGGATCAGTGGAGGCTAGGCTGCATTTTTTAGCACAGATCCACTGAGAAACTTGCTGTTTCAGCAACATTTAATTTGAAAACTGTATTTTGAGGTTAAACAAATGTTCATAATTAATTTAAATAAACTACAAGTTAAAAAGTGTGTGGACATTTCCCTTTTGTTGTATCGAAAAAAATATCAAACTGTGAGACTAAAGTATTGAACTGAAACGAATCGTGAATATTCTGTATTGTTGCACCCATAAGAT
>NW_013953079.1:185717-189769 GCF_001266775.1 Austrofundulus limnaeus
TATATATATGATGCAGGTCTCAGGCTTTTACAAGATGTTTATCCATGTTTTTACAGATGATTAAAGATTTTGTTTAGTGTTTCAGGTTTGACACTTCTTGTTCACGTTCCTTCTTTACTTAATCGGCACACTGCACGATTTACTGTCATTTTTACGACTTGACAGAGAATAGGTACAAAAGCGGTCAAAGTCCAAAGAAAAATCTTGAATGAGCATTCAAGATCGTTTGAAAAGCTTACAAATAATGTGGCTCCTTCGAACCAATTTTAGAAAATAAGAGGTCATTTTTCACGGTGGTACAGTACTCATAGCKTTCAGAGAGGAAAAGTCAGCAGATATAAACTGACTAAACTTATGAGATTTTAGCATAAGAAATGCATTCAAACACCACCATAAAAACAGAAAGTAACAAGACGTCCTTTGGGAATGACCCTGTTYTTCAATGTGATGCTTCAGACTTGAGAGTATTGTTTTTTTAGATCAGCAATAATTCCCCTCCATGATCCTGAAGGTCTGTTTTTTCATGAAGTGACACAACTAAGTTTAGATTTTAAATCATCTGCCACAAAAAGTAAATTAATCTGTATTTATCCTTCCAGAAGTGTTGAGGAGGTGTAATTCAAGGTGATGCAGCTCAACCGGAAATGAAGTAAATGAAATGACATATATATCATTATACATTCTGACTATAAGAAAGTTAGAATTCTGACATTAAAGTCAGAATTTATTTTATTTTATTTTATTTTTTCTCAATGCCCATAATGCATGGTTCTGGACTCCCTACTCTGACGAAACTGCTTTATTCATCTTGTTTCTGTAATGTCAGCAGTCACCAACTCGTGTTTATGGAAAAAAAAAAAAAAAGAGGAAAACATGAACTCTGTCAACAACCTTTGCCCTTCTGCTCATTAACAAACATGAAGCTCCCTCTGGTTGGTACAGTCTGAAAGTGGTTCCCACCTGAGCACGTCGATGTCCCGGTCCGGTCCGGACGGACAGCTGGACGAACACAGTCCGGTCTGCGGTAAGAGTTCGGCGTTGCTGTGGTAACTAGTTAAAACCACTCCCTGAGCCTGTTGCCGACTCATGTTTCTCCTCCGTTTCTTCTTCTTCTGTCGTCTGTTTCGCACACGGCAGACATCCGAACAGCCTTCAGGTAGGCTGTCAGTCCGTCTGCATCAACGTCTGTCTGCGGATGTCTCCCATTGCTGGACTTGTTTTTTTGTTCTGTTCCCAGTCGGTCTGCCTCTCTCCTTCTCGTCTTTCCCTTGTGTCTGTCTGCTGCGTGGTGGCGGACCGGGGCAGGGTTACACACTGACCGCAGATCAGCCATTGGCCCACAGCACAAGTCCAGTTTTCTCAGCAAACAGCGCCCCCTGCTGCTCAAACTCGGTACTGACCATTTCAGGAGTCTGCAAACTTTACAATTGACGTTCTTGCCTCCTTTCCCACAAAATAAAATATGTCCAAAGTCACAAAACCTACTTAAAGCTTAAAATAAAGACAAAACAACTCAATAACTGCCAAATAAGCATTTTTTTATGTAGAAATAGCCAAAGCAATGGAAAAAAGCAGAGATTTACACGAAGTACATTTTTGAGGATTTGCAATTTTATTTTTTAGAATTGTTTCTTTTACTTTTATTTCGTTACATTTAAAACCTAAAAATGATACTTTTACTTATTTACTTTAAAACTGAACTTCTATTTGTTACAAAATTAAATGTTTGAACTCATCACGAAAGCAGTTGTTTACGCATTGTAGAATTTCTAATTTACTCATCTAAGTTATGTTAGCTGGTTCCTAGTAGAGTAAATATGAAACAAAATGCATATTTTCTTCAAAATAAAATATGTATATACAATCTCTGGCAAAAAATTATGGAATCACCGTCCTCAGAGGATGTCCATTCAGTTGTTTAATTTTGTAGGAAAAAAAAAACAGATCACAGACATATGACAAAACTAAAATCATTTCAAATGGCAACTTTATTTAAGAAACACTAAAAGAAATTAAGAAAAAAATGTGGCAGTCAGTAACGGTTACTTTTTTTTTTTTGGCCAAGCAGAAGGAAAAAATGATGGAAACATGAAAAACAAAGAAACAAAAGAACACTCCAGCACATCACTAGTATTTTGTTGCACCACCTCTGGCTTTTATAACAGCTTGCAGTCTCTGAGGCATGGCTGCAAATCTTTGTCCACGGCTGTTCTCAGAGACTCTGATAGAAGWGTCCAAACATCTGGGCAACTTGAGCTTCAGCATCTGGAGCTGGATGAAGAACATGTTGTCCTCTCCTTTAATTCTGGATCCAAATACGGCTCATCCAGAACTCCACCTGACTCTGGGATTTACAGCTGTTAAAAACTAAAAAAAAAACTGGAGTGTCGGTGGGGCGTGGGAGATCATTTGGAGAAAAGGAGAAACACAATTTGGATCCTGGGAGGTGAGACGTTTTAATGGTCAGTACTTAGAAGTCTCTTCACAAATTATTAAAAAGTTTCAGAGAAAAAAGATCCAGAAGATCAGAGTTGAACTGGACTGAAMCAGASTGAGGCTTTCATTACTTAATCTGGAWACAARTAAACTAATTTCAATCAAACTTTCACTGAGAAAATGTTTCCTTACATTTCAGCGGTGGCAGCGGTCTGTCTGTCATAACACTGAGGGCTTTTTAAAAACACGTGGTAAATTTCCCCACAGAGAGATTTTACATGACTTGGACTCAGTTTTAAATAAAAACTGATAAAAAATACAAAACTTGTATTTCTTTTTAACCAATGTAATATTGTTTTATGGGTTTTATCTCATCAAACTTGATATGTGCCGTGTTTTATGAAGTTTAATATTTACAATTGGCTAAAAAGAAAAGTATAAAACAGGCATCAAGACCACTTTTATGTTTTCTCCTTTTACAATGAAAAAATATGTATTTATGAATGTATGTATGTGTGTTTGTTTGTTTGTTTGTTTGTTTGTTTGTTTGTTTGTTTGTTTGTTTGTTTACCACCATCTAGTGATGGAAACTAAACCACCAGCAACTAAATAAACCTTGGATGTATTGAAATGAAATATAAATGTGTGTCTTTGTTCTCTCTACTACGGTCTAGTAAATAAATTTAGAATGAACTTTTGCTTAGGATGACAGACATTTTAAGACACATTTTATACCAGCAGGTRGCGGTAATGAACATCATGTTGTTTGCCAACCGCCAAAACGAAACCAAGAAGAAGAAAAAAAATTCATGATGGCGGCAGGATGTATTTGAGTCGAGCGGAGCTCATATCCAAACTAAATATTCGCCGAGCTGTAGAAAGTAGAGTCAGACAGACTAAATGAACCTGTGGAGAAAATATTTCCAATACGAACTGGAGCGTTGGAGAGGAAATGAGCTCAGGTTTGTTTGTTTTTTTCTTCATTCGCCCTACGACGACGTTAGCTAGCTGTAGCTTTCATGTAGCTAAATATGACCATCGATTGAACTGGATCAGACGTCGCCTGTGTATTAAAGAGCGACGCCATTGTGTATCCGTATGAATCAAATGTATAGAGCCCAAGAAAAGTAAGATTAATAGAAAAGAAACTGAATGTCCAATTCAGTTCTATAATATCAATGAATATGGTGCCTGCGTCCTGTGGTACGAGCGCGACGCCATCTTGTGAGGGGCAGGCTGTAAATGTTAATGATGGATAGATTTCTGCCTAAAACTGCATAAAAATCAGTTTTTCGTCATTATTTTGATCATCCATTAACCATGAAGGAAATTAGACGTTCATCCCAGCATCACAAGCTGAATAAGGAAATTCAGGGTAGAAAACAATAGTTTAATACTAGAATAAGTATTCACTCAAGCAAACTACTATTTATAAAAGATTACGCATGGATCACTGCAAATACTTTCAAATAAAGTAAAAAATAATTTATTTGTGAAAATGATTGGTTTTCCACATTTTTCCTGGATGATCACGAAGCTATTATTTTAGATAATTCAGAAAGATCAACAGGACAAAAACTGTCCAAACATAAATCAGATTCTAGTGACACTAAAGC
>NW_013953079.1:191154-196445 GCF_001266775.1 Austrofundulus limnaeus
AGATTACGCATGGATCACTGCAAATACTTTCAAATAAAGTAAAAAATAATTTATTTGTGAAAATGATTGGTTTTCCACATTTTTCCTGGATGATCACGAAGCTATTATTTTAGATAATTCAGAAAGATCAACAGGACAAATGTTGCAGCTTGAAGACATCAGTCGACGAATGGAGTAGTTTTTATCCAAACATTTATTTTCTTTTAACTCCACACAGAATATAAACTGGCTCCACACACTCACGGTGCTTCTGCTGCGGTCAGAGTCCGGGTGTAAAGTAAAGTAACGTTCAAGAGACGCCCGTTTCAGAACCTTTCCACATGGTGCATTCAGTGACATCCAGTAAATACCAGTACTCTCAGAAATGAACAATCTAACTAAAACATACACCCAAAATAAAGTGTGGGGTGTCTTTGTACAGTCAAATACACAAAAACAGTAACACAACTAATAATCTCATTTGAACAATGTCTGTATTTCTCACACAAAAACTGTCCAAACATAAATCAGATTCTAGTGACACTAAAGCTGCCTCTTCTGACAGAGAAGCAGAGACAGTAGCAGGAAGTTTGGCATGAATTTTATCCTTTTATTACAATTATTTCATCTATAAAGAATCTCATGAAGTCATCACTACTTAGAGTTATAGGGATACATGGTTCAACAGAGATTGGACTTTTCATCAGTCTAGCTACAGAAACCTGTGATTGTTTTTATTCTCTTCTATTTAAGATGAATAATATACAGTTCTAGCTTTACAAAGGGCTTTCTTATATATTATCAGGATGTCTCTCCAGGTTAAATAAAATTCTTCAACATTAGTGGAGACGGTCTATAAAAAATTGACAGCTGTGATGTTCAAGTTTTATTGTTTATGTATCTTTCCATGTCAGGTTTGCAAATATWATAATCCAATAGAAAAAATCTGAAATTATCAATCAAAACATTCTTTGAAGGGTTGGTTAAAAAAATCGATTGAATCTATCTTGGATCGATTTAATTTGCGATAAATGAACAAATACATAAGCATTTAGTGTTGATATCTTTTAGCTCTGCGTTCAAAGCCAAGAAAACAAACCTAAAAAAACTAATCATTTCCATTCCAGCCTGAAATTTTTTTTTAATATGAAGAGATCCATCCAGCTGACCAAATACATAAAGGGCTTCATTCGACGGACTGGTGAAATACTTCAAGCTTCCATCTGAATGACAAAATGCATAGATGCAAACTTGAGTCAACCATTTATGGCAGTTTATGCAGTTGTTGCGATATGCATATTACACAGTCTGTTATTGCGATAACGATAAATWTTTGATATATTATGCAGCCCTAAGGTGCACCCAAATTTGCAAACACATCACATTTAAATTGATGTTTTAATAGTTCACTTTTTTAAAAATCATTGTCCATTAAGGCAATATTAACTCACAAATGATTTGTTAACAATCTAGCAAAATAAAGTTCTATATTTGAACCAGAATTGTAGACATAACTTACTGAAAAGTAATTTTAAAGTGATTCTATGACCTGAAATTTGACCTTAAACATCAAGATAAATAAAATGAAAGAAATTCTACATTCTAAGTACAAATGTTTAAAAGCTGAACATTTTATAAACATCTTAAACATTTCATGGTTAAATGTCTAAATTTAGACTACACCTGCCCCTCAGATGGGCAACTCCTGTTGTTTGGCCTTCAGGATCTTTGGCCTTTACTAAACCAGACTGATGAACAGAGAATTATGATTAACAGCAGAAATATTACTAATATTTATTAAATGAGAAAAAGCTTTTTAAAATAACGAAAATAACATAACATGAAAAAGTCTTAAATTTTTTTGTAATAGTTGAATTTTATGTATCTCTCATTTAAAAACTAAGCTGTGTAGTCATAAAACCGTTCTCAGTGAGCTAGAATGATCTGCTGCTGCTGCGCTCCCAGAGCAGAGAGCCCGATGGACTTTACTACGGAGACTTAAGAGCGAGCAACCATCCACAWGTTTTGTGCGCGCATGTTTTTGCTTCACGGAGGGGAAGGAAAGTCCTCACAAGGATAGAAGAACAAGCGTGTGTATGTGCGCACGCAGGGTGTAGAGCGGAGCGCTGTGTTCATACTGCTAGATAGTGTTATTACGGGACATTGAGAATTTTATTTTCAGCGGGCAATCACATGCCCCACCCACACTTGGAACGACTGGGCGCACCAGTGCGACCGGAAATATTTTTAAGGCGCACTTTTAAAAAATAAGGTCGCATTTGCGACCAAATTAGTCGCACTCTAGAGCCCTGCATTGTCACATTATATCTTAATGAATTATTTATTCATATAGATATCTATTTCATAATTATTTATTTATTTAATTAATTATGAAAACTTTGGCATTCCATATGTGATCCACAGAACAAAAAGCAACAACACAATGATGTATGAGTGAATATAAATTTGTATTTCTCCGTATTGTCTGCAGGGCTGTGTATTGGCAAGAATTTGGGGATACAATACATATCATGACAGAGGGGTCACAATACGATATATCCCGATATATTGCGATACTGTAAACAAGGCGATATATTGCGATATTTTTGGTCCAAAAATTCTATTAAATAAAAACCTCACTGGAAAAAACAAAAACACACAAAAAAAAAACGAAACGAAAAACCAAAATTCGTCTCAGAAAATTCTAATATTACAGACATACTTTTGATACATTTAGCTGTGTTCTGCTTTGTATGTGTTTTATTTGTTTCATATTTCAACCATGTTTTCAATTATTAGACTAAATTTGCCAATATATATATAGGTCTTTTCCGCTCAGATTCAGCTATCGGAGCATGAAGCTAACTCTCTGGTGCTCAAGAAGTAGAGGAGCCAAATGGCTGGCTCACTGCTGCCACCTTGTGGTCAGAAGCTGAACTACAACACAAAAATGAATGGCTGGCAGGAAAGTTGACATTTTAAACCTTAATAATAAATCAATACAGGGCTTTAGAATATCGATACAGTATCGGGAAATGAAATAACGCGATATTTCAGTGTATCGATATTTTCTTACACCCCTAATTGTCTGTTTCAGTGTTCCCCGCAGATGTTCAGCAGACTCTGCTGATTAGAGTCCATGCTCCTGAGGGAGGAAGGCCCAATATGGACGAGCAGGACCCAGAGCCCCTCCACATAAAGGAGGAACAGGAAGAACTCTGGACCAGATTGGAGGGAGAACAGCTCAGTGTGAAGGAGGAGACTGATGCTACAGAGTTATCATTCACTGCAGTTACTGTGAAGAGTGAGGATGATGAAGAGAAGCCTCTGTTCTCTCAGCTTCATCAGCDMCAAATGGACCACAGAGATGTTCCAACCAGCAGCTCAKCTGACCAGATGAAAGTAGAAGCTGATGGAGAGGACTGTGGAGGAGCAGAAACCTGCAGGAACACAGATCTGAATCCTCATGGAGATGCTTCCAGCTCTTCAGAGACTGAAGTCAGTGAGGAAGATGAAGAGGAGGAGGATGGGAGCAGTCCTGACTCTCAGCTGGGACCCTTGTCAGACTCTGGATCAGAAACTGAAGACAGTGACAAAGACTGGAAGGAGAACGGGGCTCCTGAGCCAGGTGTAAACTGTGTCAACAACAGTTTCAGCTGCTCTGAGTGTGGAAAACAATTTCTCCACAAGCGCTCTCTTCAGAGACACATGACACATCATTCAACAGTAAGACATTCAAACTGTTTGAGTCAAAAGAAAAGTGTCAGAGAGAAGAAACATGTAGAGTCACACAAAGAAGTCCAGACACAACCCAAATCATTTAGTTGTGATGAATGTGGTAAAAGATTTACCTGGAAATCAAATTTATACAGACACATGATAGTCCATACAGGAGAGAAACCGTTTGTATGTGAGTTCTGTGGACTTAGATTTAGCCAGAATGCTAATTTAAACACACACATCAGAGTCCACACAGGACAGAAATCATTTGTGTGTGAGGACTGTGGACATAGATTTAACCGGAAAAGTAATTTAAACGCACACATGAGAGTCCACACAGGACAGAAATCGTTTGTGTGTGAGGACTGTGGACAACGATTTAGCCGGAAGAGTAATTTAAACTCTCACATGAGAGTCCACACAGGACAGAAACCATTTGTGTGTGAGGATTGTGGACATAGATTTAGCCATAAGGCTAATTTAAACTCTCACGTGAGAGTCCACACAGGACAGAAACCGTTTGTGTGTGAGGACTGTGGACATAGATTTAGCCATAAGGCTAATTTAAACTCTCACGTGAGAGTCCACACAGGACAGAAACCGTTTGTGTGTGAGGACTGTGGACATAGATTTAGGGAGAAGGGTAGTTTAAACTCACACATGAGAGTCCACACAGGACAGAAACCATTTGTRTGTGAGGACTGTGGACATCGATTTAGMCAKAAGRGYMGTTTAAACTCWCACATGAGAGTCCACACAGGACAGCTAGTTGAAAAAAGCTAGTGCTTTTCTGATTATTTTTTGTTTTTTCATTTTGAGAAGTAATGCAGAGTACATGACTTATATATTTGTGTTTTCCTATCAGTGCAATAACAAGAAAAACTGAAAAATTGCCAGTTACAGTAAAGAAAAAACATACATAGACATAAAATGTTGGTAGTATTCAGGGTTCAACAAGATTTCTTTTTTTTTTTACCTGCCTGACCCGAGTGTTACCTACCCGACATGAAAGGTTACCTGCCTGAAAACAAATTCAAAGTTTGAAAAAAATATAAGAAATGTGTACTGTACTTGGTACTACAAAAATATTAACATGATTACAGAGGTACATAACATCTGTCATCTGATTAAACAGATGCAAACATTGCAGACTGAGTCACTCACAGTCAGTCAACTGTTTCATCAAAAACATCTTCAAAACCTTTTTTAGACCTTTCCAGTGTTTCCCTGGAGTACTGGCCTTGGGAGGGCTGCTTATAAAAACAATGATCAACAGCAGCAGCTTTGTTTTAAATACAATTTACAGAACATGAAAAAGTCTTCAATTTGCATTAATTTTATCTTATATCCTATCTCATATCCAAAGAGACATTTAAGATCTCTTGAACTGGAGTCTCTTACAAACAAATGATATCTGATGTTATTTATACTAGTCAGAATATAATTAGAAATATCTAAAATAGGTATTTTGCTTTGTCAAAATACAGTATATTAATGCTGTTTATTTTTGTTTCTTTCGTTTATAAAAACAAAATCTTTGCACAGCATTAAAAAAACTAAGTAAATCATACCCTGAATTAAGAGTGCAGAGT
>NW_013953079.1:197250-199940 GCF_001266775.1 Austrofundulus limnaeus
ACATCTGGTGAAAATTTCATGTCATTAGCACCTCTAGTAATATATTTACTGAGAAAATGGTGACGTGTTCAATACTTATTTTACCCGCTGTATAAGGTTAGTGGAAATAACTAGACTTCTGAAATGTAAGTGAAAAAGTAGGAACAAAGTAAAATTATAGCTTAATGAATTTAATGTTCCAGCTGTTGGTCCGTCCATTCATCCCCAACAGATCCAAGAGGGAAACCCAGGGGGGGGGACAGCAGGTGTCACATCTCATCAGGTCCAGGTAGCTGAGGGACTAAACTAGGGGTCTCCAACTGGTAGCTCCTGGGCTCATTTAAATTAGCTCTTCAGTGATTATGAAAAATTAGGAGAAGCAAAATTTAATTAGTCACTGGCCAAACAATCTTTCATTTAACCCCAATCAATCTATAGATGTTGCTCCAGCCCCCCTAAAATAGGTCTAGTGACGCCCCTGTGTGTAGGTGCAACCCAGCTGGTCCCAAACGGACATGGCAGCAAATAAAGATTAAATATAAAAACGTAGTAAAATCAGGTAAGATCCAGGTATAAGCGCTTATGTTCAACCTTTAATGTCCACTGGTACAGTACATTTCAAGGTGGCGAATCCAATCAGACAAATAATGTGGACAATCCCGCCGAGCTATCAGATTCTCCAAGATCAATTCCATCTCGCCAGCAAAGTCCAGGAACCACAACCAGCCTGCGACCCTCAGCAGAACCGCTTGCAGGCCAAGTTCCAGCTCGCACAAGGTACAAGTCTGAGTGCTGATAGAACGGCAATCCTTCATGTTGGTCAGGCAGCCAGGAAATGACCTGAATAGTCACAGACGTTGTTTTGTAGAACACCAGGAGACCACCAAGCCAATTTGTAGAGTCCAGTGATCGGAATCCAAATATATATCCAGAACAGAGTTCCCACCTTTGACATGTCCTCCCATGGAAGAAAACTTTGTTCCAAAAATTTATTAAGAGACCAGCAAACCAAATCCATAAAAATATCCATAATTTTCGGTTTTGGATGAAAACGTAGAGAAGGCTCCGAGCAGCAAAGCAGGGAAACATGGGAGGGCAGGAGAGAGAGAAAAAGCGTCTTACTCCTCCAAGAGCAGATTTACAGGGCAATCTCCAATTCCATTTTTTCCCTCTGCTTGGTCTAAAATATTAACTGTTACTACCACTTTTTTTCCTTGATTTGTTTTAGTGTTTCTTAAAGCCAGAAAGTTGCCRTTTGAAATGACTTTAGTTTTGTGTCATGTCTGTGATCCGCTTTTTTCTACAAAATTAAACAAGTGAATGAACATCCTCCAAGGCCGGAGATTCTATAATTTTTGCCAGGGGTTGAATATGTATGACAAAATACATTTTATTTTCATAATGATCTGTTTGAGATCTTTACTTAAAATTTTATTCAAAATTTTCATCAAAGGGAAGTTGTTTCTTCTAATTCTAGGTGTTATCAGAATAACAAGTTGCACATTTTTGTTCTTGTTTTATATATTTCATATCTACAGAGAGCTGCAGCGGAGGGACCAAACCGCTACACGTGGTGCCGGAGCCACCACTGCAGACCCCCCCATCTGTTGATTATTGATCTCAGCAAGGGCTCATCTGGCGATTTCGATGTGGCTAAATTAACTTTTTTTAATCCACCAACAACAAAACAAAACTCATTAGAGGTGAAAAAGTTTCACTTTAATGATCACACACTTCAAGTACTACGAAGCTTGTAAATATCCAGCAAACACAGTCAACATAAAAGAATTCAATGAGAACATTACTGTTCATTGTTTCACTAAGCAACAATTTATCAAACTTTAGAGAAACAAAAACATTCAGTTTCTTTACAAATGAAAAACAAACCAATGTTTTATTACAACACGGGTGAAACTGCTTTCAACGCTGTCCAAAAGGAAAGAAAAACAACGGTTGAATCTAATCCTGCAAGAAAAAAAAAATTAAAAAAATTAGCCAAAAAAAAAAGGCTTTTTGCTTTCAAAATAAAACATTTCAGATCGTTCCATAGCTCCGTTTAGCCATTTATCATTTTTCTGGTCTAATGAGGATAAATACGATTTTAGAGGGTGAAAAAAATCTGCAAGGAAAAGTTTGAAATGTTTTTATTAGTTACAAAAAATTTCTTTTAGGGACTTTGAATGTGGACACAAAATGAAAAATTATTAATATTTTTTTATTATTTAGATTATTGGAGGCTCTTCCACATAAATGTTTAATGTGTTGCTTTTGATGAGGACAGGTTGCTTCTAAAAATCTCTAAAACTTGTCGGAGAATGAATACAGTCCTGAGCTGCTGAACACAGGGAGGGCCAGAAAAAAATAAATATACCAATGACAAAAAAATGAAGAACCACCTACAAAGACTGATGTTAATTCCTTGCGAATTAAGACGAGGATTCTCAAACATTTTCCTTCAATAAAAATCTTTATTTCATTAAATAAAGTTTCATCATTGCTAAGAGGTTCCATGTTGGCTCTAAGTTTTTCCTTTCGTTACAGCGAGTCTTGCTAATTATTAGGGATGCACCGATACCAGATTTTTGAAAACCGAGTACGAGTACAAGTACTTACATTAAAGTACTTGCCGATACCAAGTACCGATACAAGTACTAGTAAATATCCTTAAAAATCCTTATAATTAACTTAAACTGTTTATTTTCATTAGGCAC
>NW_013953079.1:201452-203538 GCF_001266775.1 Austrofundulus limnaeus
TGTTGCGCGATTCCGCCGCCTGCTGGTTTAGAGCGTCTATGCACAAACTAAGTGAAAAGAAGCTGGTATCGGTCCTGTAGTATCGGAGCACTTTTATAAGTACGAGTACGAGTTAACGCACATGGTATCGGACCGATACCCGATACTGGTATCGGTATCGGTGCATCCCTACTAATTATATTTGGCATGTCTGGGGGCAGTGCACATAAAGGGGTCTCAGCAGAAGGTGCGAGAAGAAAAATATACCATTTCCATCATACAACCACACGAGCGAGACATGACTTCTCACTTCTCGTGGATTATAAACCCAGTTTTACCGAACAGGATCCCTCACCAGTGTCAGGTGGTGCTCACACCGTCTCCGGGTCCCTCTGCTCTCTAAACATCTTGGAGTAAAACTCTTTTTCTTTATCCAAGCTGTCTTTATAACATCTGAAACATAAAAAAGCACAACAGTTTTAGGAATATTGTCCAAACTGAAGTGATTTTCTGGCTAATCACTTGTTGGTAACGCTTTCTTTTACGGTACCCCATTACCACGTAATTACAAGGTAATAAAAAATGGTAATTAAATGTAATTACTACCTTATTATCATGTAATTATGTGGTAATTATGGTACAATTTTACTATGTAATTAATTGTCTGCATTAATGTAGCACTTACAAGGTAATGTGTTACAATTCACTATGTAACACCTAAATAAGTAGTAGGTAATTTGGACAGTTTTAAAGTTATTTTTTATTGCAATTAACCACTAACCCCAAAATTTAGTTGCATTTTTTTGGTTATAAATATAGTGTTGAGTTACTATTGAATAGTAATTTGATTGTCGTTACCCAATAAATGTAGTTTTACTAACAGCAGTTTTTCTTTTGTACCTTAATTACCACGTAATTACATGTAATAAGGTAGTAATTACATTTAATTACTGTTTTATTACCTTGTAATTACATGGTAATAAGTGTACCGTAAAAGAAAGCGTTACCCACTTGTCTAGGAGTTTGCCACCAAACCCAGGACCAGGCTTCACTGAAAACAACAAATCAGCTTACGTTGCCACTTTCCTTAGGAGGCTGTTGATGTCATGATCAAAAGGCTTCTTCGCCTGAGCGGATATGAGACAACTCTGAGCGCTCTCATACTCGCACAGCTCCAGGTAAGCCTAGGAGAGAAGACTCGAGTCTAAAACAACTTGAACTGCAATGGATTTGACCCTGTTTAAAACTAAAAAGAAGCTTAAAACTAGAAAAGAAGTGGCAAAGAGTGAAGATTTAATCTGGTGCTCCAGAGGCCGGGAGGATTTTTTTTTTTTTTTATCTGAAAGTCTACAACGATAAACCCAGTCTGACCTGCCCGCAGCGGAAGAGAGCCTTTGTGTTGGCGGAGTCTATCTCCAAGGCTTTGTTGCCGTATTTGAGGGCTTTGTGTGGGTTCTCCAGACGGAGTTCAGTGAGAGAAAGGTTCAGATAGAGCGGGAGCTGAGCCGTCTTGAGGTTGTCTTTCTCTTGCTCGCTCTGCAGTTCTCTGTTTTTCAGCAGAGTTATAGCCTGTGGGGAAAACAGAGAGGCCACAAGGAAAACACCCTCTAATCTTCACTAGCGCGCACAAAAAACATACTGGCAACTTATTACTTAATAAGTTACTATTTAATAACTTTTTCTATTACTTGTTTATAGCGGTCTTTGGCATTTTCGTATCGGCTCTGGTTGAAAAAACGGTTGCCAAAGCTGCGCAAAGTGTTGACGGCATCAAGAAACGTGGACAGAGGAATGGTGTTTTGCTCCTCCTGAAGACAAAAAAAAGAAACAAATTATAACTAAAATGAATTTTTAAAATTGCGTCTATTTTGGGGCTTTTAAAAGTGCAACACAATCAAGTGTAAAGAGTTTTGTTTCACTACATACATCCAAATGTAAAAGAAAGTAATTACASTGGGGAGGACAAGTATTTGATACACTGTTGATTTTTCAGGTTTTCCCACTTGCAAAGCTTGTAGATGACTGTAATTTTTATCATAGGTACTCTTCACCTGTGAGTGATGGAATCTAAAACAAAAATCCAGAAAAATACAATGTATGATTTTTA
>NW_013953079.1:205234-206876 GCF_001266775.1 Austrofundulus limnaeus
GTCTTCAGATTTACTTTAAGTCAGATGTTTGATATCTAAATTTTAGGCCCAGCTTTGAGACAATTTTTTTTTTACAATTAATTCTTCAAAGTATTAATAATATTTCCTACAAGTCTGATAAATACAGCCCCTGGTCTTTGATTTTAATTTTGACATGAACGTTTAAAACTTTTCCACTGAACTWTAAAATATTTGGATAATCCCTTTATTAAATAGAGTCCATACAGTTGATCAGTTTCATCTAATGCTTCGTGCCGCCCTTCCTCCTGAGGACAGGACATCATCCGGTTGTGTTTTTTTATGAAAATCATCATCTGTGCAACAAGTGAAACTCTGCTCTGGGATGTGTCTCGCGCTACTATTGCTTTCATTTTAATGATGAACCAAGCTGCATGCAGTTCTGTGTGGGTCCGTGTGTGCGTGCGCGCGCACACACGTGCGCTCGCAGCAAAGGTTCTTTGTGGTTTTGTGACCCCCACTCTATCCGGCCCAGGCTTATAAACTGCATGACAATCTAAACACATACGTTTGTTTGCCTCTGTGTCTCGCAATAAGTCCTTCACTGGTTTGTTATATTTTGCACATTTGCCATCAAAACACACCATGAATCCAGCCAATGATTCATTTCCTCATGAACCTTTGAATCAGGTACCAAAGCAGTGACGTAAGTTCACCACTTTCGAAGCTTCGGACGTCACTGATCATGTGACTTTTACCAAACGAATCAAGCTCCGACACAGTGCTTCTGAAACAGTGTTGTTTTTTTCAATACGTGCGCTGAAGCTTCAGCTTCAAATTGCCCATAACTATCAAATACTTATTTCACACAATAAAATGGAAATTAATTATTTAAAAATCATACATTGTATTTTTCTGGATTTTTGTTTTAGATTCCATCACTCACAGTTGAAGAGTACCTATGATAAAAATTACAGTCATCTACAAGCTTTGCAAGTGGGAAAACCTGAAAAATCAACACTGTATCAAATATTTGATCTCCCCACTGTATATCTGTAATATTACGTTTGGATTTTATAGTTAGTGTGTAGTTTTGTCTTTGAGAAYACCTGGAGTCCAGTTGACCCACTTTCATCTCAGAGTTCAAAAAATCTTTTTTATTGTTTTAGCCACAGACATATTTTGTTCTTTTCATTTTTCTCCCCCATTCAGCAACCTAATAGATTTCTCTTTAGTTACTTTATAAATATGTACAAGTTCAATAATGTGAGAAATACACTTTTTTTGTTTGTTTGTTTGTTTGTTTGTTTATTCAGTCAGTATTTCATACAGCTGGCACAATAAATTGTTAACATATAACTATATACTTCTTTTTTGAAATTCAGCATATTATAACAATTGAGCCCTTCATGTTATGGAAGGACCCTCTTGATACAATGACTGCTTATCAATTAATTGTTATCGATCGACAAGATGATTAATCAATAACTTGCATCCCTATTTAATGCTGTTACAATTAAAAGCCATATTCTTTGTTTTATTTTGAAACTATATCAATGTATGAATTACATAAATATGTGCAAATTAATGCATTTTACATCAACAAGTACAGTGGTTTGCAAAAGTATTCATACCCCTTGAACTTTTCCATATTTTGTCACATTACAACCACAAACATAAATAT
>NW_013953079.1:210313-211522 GCF_001266775.1 Austrofundulus limnaeus
TGCAAACCACTGTATTTGCCTATCTCATGGAAAAAACAAAACTAAACAAAAAATATATATTTTAGCTTTCCTACCGGGCTCATTGCAGTAACATCATCCACTTGTGCAGAGTCAAGGTAGTCCAGGACGTGAACCTCGTACAGAACCGTGGCGGCACCAGGGATGAAAGGCGGGCAGCCCATGTCTCCGTATGCATACTGGGGCTGGAAGAGGAAACGAGAGAACTCTCCTTTCTTCATGGTCAACAGCCCCAGCTCCAATCCAGCCACTGTCACGTCTGTATAAATTATCACGTTTTACAAATCAGTCCTCCAGTTGGGCTGAAGATCAGAACTACTGYGCAGCTTAAATCAACACTTCCTTACCTCTCCCCAGCTTCATCATCGGAGGGTATTTGAGGTGAGTGGTGGAGTCAAAAGCCTGGTCAGAATATTCCAGGAAACCGGAGTAATACACTGCAGATGGAAAAAACAACAACAACATGCTTAAGCCCCAACAATTGTTTAAGAAATTCTTACTTTAGGGAAGAATCAAATCAAGTTTTTGAGGTTACATATACGTACTCAATACTGAAGAATTTTGAGGCACTGGTGGACCCTCTCCAGGGAGGACCACCTGCTTCAGGATCCCTCCGTCTCCCAAGACGTCATTCATCTGCTGACGAAGCTGCTCAAAAGGACTCTACGAGGCAAAGAAATTCAGTATAAGCTACTTTAAAGAGCAAAAACAAACACATTAACCCAAGGCAAAAGCTTCTGATGAGCAAGTAACACACCCTAAACTAGTATCCATTGTTTAAAGAATGAAAAGTTAAGTAAAATAGTGTGAAACGTCAATTTAAAATAAAACCAAATGCAGTGTTTTTAATTAGCTACAGTATGGCCCATGTTGGCAAAGTGTGCAGACGCTTGACACATTTCACAGGCTGTCATTGGTTGAGGAGCTTTGTTTACAAATGTCCACATCGTTTTTTAAAAATTCATTTCCAAGACACATCAAGTTGATTTGATGTAGCAGCTCAGTGACATAAGCCTTGTTACTTTGTTCTATTCATTTTCTGCTACTTTTACATTGGATTTTATTCAAGTTTTTATTGTTTTTAGGGTACAAGATGCCTCCTACAAAAAAGAATGCGGAACTTTTCCTAAAATTCCATGGAACTGTTTAACATTAAGGAAGTTATGCACAAAAGTAGATCATGCAAAATGG
>NW_013953079.1:212522-214344 GCF_001266775.1 Austrofundulus limnaeus
TCTCTAACAGTGGTCTTATACTGCTAACAGTGGACTTATACTGCTAACAGTGGACTTATACTGCTAACAGTGGACTTATACTGCTAACAGTGGACTTATACTGCTAACAGTGGACTTATACTGCTAACAGTGGTCTTATACTGCTAACAGTGGACTTATACTGCTAACAGTGGTCTTATACTGCTAACAGTGGTCTTATACTGCTAACAGTGGTCTTATACTGCTAACAGTGGACTTCAGTGTAAAATAATTCTAAGTTGAAAGCTGAGAGTAAAAGTCAGTTATCACAGTGTAGGAGTAATCGTCAGTCAGGATCTGGACTCATTCCTAACCTTAAACCTGACTCGTCTCTGTAGGTCACATTTCTGTAGGTAACTAACACAAACCCAGTTGATGTTCAAGAGTAACAACCTGGTACCCTTTATCTATCCGTGCTTGAATGAAGTTTTCACAATCTGATTCTTCTTTCAAGTTATATCTTTCTTCTAAATTGTCTTTAATATTCATGTCAGCAAAGTCTCTTAAAGTCTTTAAATAATCATGCCTTTTTTTGGCCAATTTCATATCTTCCTCTAAAAGCTTTTTTTTGTCTGCAGTCAATTCTGGATACATGTCATCGCTAACAAATGCTTCATATTTTGATTCTATGTCTCTGTAACCATCTAGATTATCACATATGGCTTTAAAAATAATCATTTCTTCCTCATTGAAGTGTCTTTTTTCGTAGTCTCTCAGTTTGTCTTCTTCCATGGTAATTTCTGGATATAACTTTGTGATCTTCTTGTCTAATGCAGTCAACTCTTTGATCAGCTTCTTTTCATTGTTTTGTAATTTAAAAAATTTAAATTTTTGTGATGACGAGTCTTTACAATCTTGTAACTCAGTCTGCACTTTCATTAATTCACATGATTTGTTTTTCATTGTCGTAGTGATTTTTAAACCTCTGTCTAACAGGTCATTGAAAGTTTTTGAAATCTTTTTGTGTTCTGTATCAAAACGTTCTTCTCTGTCATGAATTGATTTCACATTGTCCCACAGATCATTTAAACCCTTTAATATGTCCAACGCTGTAGCTTCTGCAGTTGTTGGTTCAGTCAGTAAACAGAGAGGCAGCAGAGTTCGGCCTGTATGGCGCGGTATGAGGGCCAAAATTAAGACTTGTACAACCAGCGGTAGCTGCATCCTTGTAGCAGGAGGCTGTTGATCTGATTAATGATAGGCCGGCTCCGCTAACTGAGAGGCTGGCACCGCTAACTGAGAGGCTGGCACCGCTAACTGAGAGGCCGGCGCTGGCCAATGAGAAGGAGACTATTCATTTGTGTTAGCATTGGAGAGGCTAGCGACTAGCATGGCTAAGCAGCTCACCTACTTTATTAAGACAGGAACTTTTTTGAATAAAGGAAACTTTCTGAACAAAAATGGTGGATGTACAAACCTATAGGAGACATGCACTGATATGTGTTCCTCAGAGTTTACTGTTGGAGACAAAGCATAATATTAACATTGTGTGAAGCAGTTTTACATACCAGCTGAATTAGCAGCTTGTTTACTGGTCGACAGAGATTTTTTTTAATAGTCCCAACTATGAGAAAAGCCCCAACTATCAAATTAGGTCTTTTTACAGTTTCTGGTAATAGATTAGGCTTCTCTATATTAAGTTATAATTAATGTCATGTTTTTTTCTTATCCCTCTTAGTGATCAATATTTTTAATTGCAATAAACATGATCGTTTAAACATACCTTTTGCTGAAGATTATTTCTCTTCAATTTATAATAGACAAGATAAATACAGTATGGCTTGATTTGTAAGGACATCAAAAC
>NW_013953079.1:215344-217094 GCF_001266775.1 Austrofundulus limnaeus
GTGTTCCTTAGAATTTACTGTTCGAGACAAAGCATAATATTAACATTCTGTGAAGCAGTTTTAGATACCACCTGAATTAGCAGCTTGTCTAATGGTCGACAGCGATTTTTTAAATAGTCGAACTATGAGAAAAGCCCCAACTATCAAATTTGATCTTTTTACAGTTTCTGGTAATAGATTAGGCTTCTCTATATTGTTATAATTAATGTTGTGTTTTTTTTCTTATCCCTCTTAGTGATCAATATTTTCAATTGCAATAAACATGATCGTTTAAACATACCTTTTGCTGAAGATTATTTCTCTTCAACTTATAATAGACAAGATAAATAAAGACATGAAAACAACATTTAACATTATTCAGTGTGTCTGAAACTTCACAACCATCAGCAGCTGAAGTTTGCTGATGTTTTACATAGATTTAAAGAGGAGAAAACGTCGTGTTCATTAAAATTCACCTATTTTATGCAAACACTTCAGACCAAAGAGTTATTAACCACCGAGTTTGAGTCAAAATGCACATAGACATTATTTATGCTATACATATGACTGAAAAAAATTGAAGATATTCAGTAAAAATATATTTAATAGAAAAATGCATGAACAGCAGTAACATCATAACAAATAAAGTGCAAAGTGTGCATAAGATACTCAGCTGGAGCCAAACAATCACTCATTCAATACTTAGCAGCACAATTACATTTTGTGTACTGCAGGGTGATACAGATGGATCTGTGCTAATTCACTTTTGTGTAGTATGACAGCTTATGCAGAAAAGGAGTGGGACTGGACCTCAGACATGGCAAAATCTTCTCTAGTTTGGCCAAAAACAAAAAATCAGGTCAAAGCAAAGAAAACTTTAACAGGACCATCTAACATTCAACCAGTCTCAGTGCTTCCATGTTCACATCTGCCCCAAAACACATCTGCCCCAAAACACATCTGCCCCAAAACACGAGCTGGCAGCTAAGGGCTCTATACCATCCATTAACATTCTGATGACATCATTGTGTAGCAACACTGGGTGTACTGGGACAATAATGTCAGCAGCTGGATCAGATGCTGGTAAAGGTCCCTCGAAGTCGACACCCCATTCACTGAGGCTGACCTGCGTGGACAAACAAATATATCAGAATGCGCACAACAAATGTGAACACGTCAAGGCAGGGTAAAATAAAAACAATAGAAATCTAATATTGATCATACTGGCTGAGTTGGTTCCACTTCACTTGTCAACTGCCCAGATATCCACAGCTGGTCAGGAGAACGGTTTCCAGCAGAGGAAATGCGGTGTCTGTCCCAAGTGCTCCTGAAGACATTGAGGTGAGCATTGATTCTGGGCACCGGTACATGGTGCAGGCACAGCAGGTGGATGTTGTCAGGATGTAGTGAACCTGTAGATTCCAGGTACTGAAACACTGAATGATAGTTGCATGCCACTGACTGCCACGCATCACGCCAAAGCCTCTCAATGTGCTGATTGTGTACACTCTGACCTGTGATGAAACATCTGCTCTCTACAAAAGACAAATAAATAAAAATGCATTTTAATACAAAGTTCATATTCCAGTCCTCCCCCACAGTAGAACTGTACCACACTACATAATCTTGTGTATGTGAAAAAAAGTATAAAAAATGTGACTGAAGTATATCCACTTTGTTTTAACTCAGTATAAACCAGTGGTTCCCAAAGTTGGGGTCGGGACCCAAAGTGGGGTCCTGAAACATCAAAGTGGGGTCCTGAAAAGATTTT
>NW_013953080.1:0-17658 GCF_001266775.1 Austrofundulus limnaeus
TAAATAAATAAATAAATAAATAAATAAATAAATAAATAAATAAATAAGAACAGTTAGATTCAGCATGTGCCACATAGTTGCAAATTTACTTAGCTCAAGGTCACCTTTCACAAACCTTTTGGACTTTGGGCATTTTCAGTCACTCTACATCAATTCTTACACATCAAAAAATACGTCGACATTTGTGTTTAGTTTGCATTAATTTTTTGTACACTTCATGCAATTTTGTTGATGATGGTTGATAGGTGAAAAAATAATTTCTGCTGTGTTATCGAGGACTGAGACTCACATAAGTAGAAATGAAAGCAGAAATATATAAATGGACTAATGAATAAATACACTTAAAATTCACCAATTAAATTAAAAAAGGATAACTTTATCTGTTTTTATAAATTAATATACCTTCATATTTATTTTATGCTTAGTTCCAATAAATTAAATATTTTAGYAAATAATTTAAATTTGACTGTTTTTAAAAATGTATATGTTTTGTTTTTCCCTTTACTTGTAGATGCACTTGTCTCTTAAATGATTGTGTATTTATATATTTTATTTTTTTTCCCCTAAATGCCTTTATTTCCAAGTGTTGCTTTCACATTTCTCTGTCTTCTTTTTTTACTTTACCTTTTACTTTACATCATGTAAATAAGGTGCACGGTCCTTCTTGGGTCAGCTCCTCTCCTATTGGTCAACAGACAGGAAGGATCAGGATCCATGTGCAGATCTACTGTGCATGCTTGTGCTGCCTCAGTTTACATTAAGGTTTAAAGTTTAAAACAAAGACACAGGTAAGTGTTTTCCCTGTTTATTTTGTTTGAAACTAAACTGTAATCTTATCGAGGCAGCACAAGCTTGCACAATCTACCTCCAAATGAATCCTGCTCCTTCCTGTCTGTTGACSGATAGGAGAGGAGCTGAGCCAAGAAGGACTGCCCACATTATTTGCATAATGAGGTAGAAATGCATAAGTTAAAGTAAAAAAAGACCAAGAAATATAAAAGCAACACATGGGAATAAAAAGACTTGTGGGAAAAATATTAAAAATAACTATATATAATCATTCAAAAGACACAAATACATCTACAAGTAAAGGGAAAAACAAAAAAAAAACATATACAGTGGGTAAAATAAGTATTGAATACGTCACCATTTTTCTCAGTAAATATATTACTAGAGGTGCTAATGACATGAAATTTTCACCAGATGACGATAACAACCCAAGTGATCCACACATACAAAGAAATCAAACCATAAATGTCCAGAAATGAAGTTATTTGTAATAATGTGGAATGGCACAGGGAAAAAGTATTGAACACATGAAGAAAGGGAGGTGTAAAAAGGCATGGAAAGCCAAGACACCAGCTGAACTCTCTCAGTAATTAGAAAGCAAGCCTGCCCCTTGTCAGTGCAAGTTAATATCAGCTGGTTCAATCCCAAATGATGGCTAGGTATCACACAAGAACCATCTGATGATGGGTAAAAGTAAAGAGCTYTCTCAAGACCTTCACAACCTTATTGTTGCAAAGCATAATGATGGCATCRGTTACAGAAGAATGTCTAAACTTCTGAAGATTCCAGTGAGCACTGTTGGGGCCATAATTCAGAAGTGGAAAGAACATTATTTCACCATAAACCGACCACGACCAGGTGCTCCTCACAAGATTTCTGACAGAGGAGTGAAAAGAATTATCAGAAGAGTTGTCCAAGAACCAAAGGACACTTGTGGAGAGCTTCAGAAAGACCTGGAATTAGCAGGTACGTTTGATTCAAAGAAACAGTCGTGGCCTGTGCATACAGGCCTGTATGCACGATGCAAGACTCCACTGCTGAAGAAACAGCATGTTGAAGCTCGTTTAAAGTTTGCTGCATAACATTTAGACAAGCCTGTGTAATACTGGGAGAATATAGTCTGGTCAGATGAGACCAACATTGAACTGTTTGGATGCCAGAATACACATCATGTTTGGAGGTCAAATGGCACTGCACATCAGCCCAAAAACACCATACCAACAGTGAAGTTCGGAGGTGGGAACATCATGGTGTGGGGCTGTTTTTCAGCATATGGTACWGGCAAACTTCAAATAATTGAAGGAAGGATGAGTGGAAAAATGTACAGAGACATTCTTGATAAAAATCTGCTTCCATCTACCAGGATTTCTGGACATTTATGGTTTGATTTCTTTGTATGTATGGATCACTTGGGTTGTTATCAACATCTGGTGAAAATTTCATGTCATTAGCACCTCTAGTAATATATTTACTGAGAAAAATGTTGACGTGTTCAATACTTATTTTACCCGCTGTATATTTAAAAACAGTAAAATGTAAATTCTAAAATAATTATTTCATTGGAAATAAGTTGTATAAATAAATATGAAGGTGAATTAAATAAATAAAACGAGGTAAACTTCCATTTATAACTGCTTTTATTTCTAATTATAACAGTTTAGGTCCTCCATACTGGATGAGTGTGAATGAGAAATATATTTTAAAGCATTTTGTAAAAAAAATTTCAGTTTTAAATTTACAGTATGAAAATCACATCTACAATACTGTTGCACCTGTTGCTGTGAAAGACATAAGAATTGAGGGCAATTATATTGTTTTGTTTCCCCAATGTATGACTGATCACAGCCCTCCTGACGCTTAACAGCATATACTATATTACTCTTTTTTGCCGAGGAACTGGATCTTTGGGGTGAACTAATCTTTGTCGCAACGTGTTTTGGGGTTTGAAAGCCACTGGGACGTTTCACTGAAGAAGAACCCATCCAGAGGACCTACTTATTTTTTATTTTTTCTACCTGGATTACTGGGACGCATCAGGACACCATGAGTGATCATTTCAAGTTTGGTTTTTGACAACAAACTTTTTAAATTTTGAGATGAACCTAAGATGGAAGTGACAGTCTCATTCTAGGAACCGTCACAACAGGATAAAAGTTATGTTGGGGAGCATCAAGTGAAATCACAGGCAGACTGATAAGAGCTGAACCCACAGCCGCGTAGGCTGTATCAAAACAAAGTCTCTGAATGTGTACAGTTTTACACTGGCAATTTGGTCTCAGATGGACCCTAAAACTCATGTCATTCTGTTACATTCCCTCGTGGATTCTGTCTTTTACTTCTTGGTTCGTTGAGTTTACAGGAGAAAACAGACATCAGCTGAGATTTACACTTAAGAGTTGAGTGTTTGGCACAAACAACTGATCTAAAATGACCAGTTACATTGGTAATGTTTCGTTTATCTCACTTTTTCAATACTTTTGTTTTCTTTATGTGATGAAAACATGTTGTAAGCATAGATAAAAGCTTGTATTTAGAGAAGATGCCAGTGTAAAAGCCTTCATTCATCCCTGAGTCATGCTTTAGCTGGGCTGCAGATTCAGTTGGGACCCTAATTTCATCCAGATGTCCTTACAGGACAGTATTATCCCCAACTACACCGCCCCAAAACCAGAACAGGATAGAACCTTGAGAAAGTAACTGATCAATTAGTTATGCCATAGTTGTAACTCTATCTGCTTGCTTTGCTCGTGTATCAGCTCTGTTTTGTTTCTTTTGTCTTCATCTTCTAGTGTTGATCAGAACAGTATTTCCTTCCAGTCTTTAGTCCTCCTTGTACACCTGCCTGTTCCTGCTGGATGGGAAACAAGGGAAATATATGCATAACCTTCCACTGACACGCCATCTCCTTTGATGTAGAATTCTCAAAGAGATGCATCGTCTTCCCAGCGTTATCGGYGATATTAAAAGTGCCGGGTGCTTTTGTCGCTCTCTCTCTGACTTTGTAAATACAAACTCTGACGCCATCATTTGCAAAYGCCAATTCCATTACTTTCAAGAACTAGCTTTAAAGTTTGCCTCGTTATTTGTGGAGTCAATGAAAAACAGAGTTCAAAACTTTCAAAAGTGTACCAAGGGCAACTGTGCTGTCAACACTTTGTTGAGTTGCAAATAATGATTTCATCACAGAACAACTGCCAAACTAATCATTATAAAACAACTGCTATGTCTGTCAAGAACAGAGCATTTATATTTTTCTTACAATGTAGAAGCTGCAGTCTGGATTATTTACTGAAAGAATTAATTTTGATACGTTCAGAAACACATATATGGTAATTTGGTATGAGTTGGATGAAGAAGCATACCCTTCAAAAACTACAAACTAGTAATCTAGTTTAAACAAATAAAAGTTGTCAAACCTATAAAAGTTTTAAAAAGTTCACTGCAATGTTTTGGTAGTTGTACAAAAAGTAAAGTAAAAAGATTATATTCTTCATAATGTAACTTAAAAAAAACAAATGACTGAGTCAAAGTTAAATCRGTTCATAAATATCAAATCCACTTTTTTTGTATAGCACATTTAAAAATAACTGCCTCTGCCAAAGTGCTTAACACAAAAATTGCAAACAAGACAGCACTTAATATTGTTTTTATTGTTATTTTATTGTTTATTGTTTTTAGTAAATTTATTCATTTTCATCTAAAAACAAAACAAATACTATACACAACAAATAATACAAATCATACATAAAATGAAAGTTAGCAGAAAGAAGAAAAAATTTCTTATTGACATCTGCCCCTTTTTTCCAAAAATAAAAATAAATGAATTCAAACAATAATCTTCAAATAACAAAACATAACAAAAAAGCCTCAACTCCTTCTCAAACAACAGTTCTTATGAATGCACATCATACAAATTCATATTTCTTCAATAGTCTAACTTTTATCATTCTCTTAAACAGATTTATTGAGCCAGCATTTTTATAATCTAGATTATTCCACAGTCTTATTCCTTGGACTGAAGTACATCAGTCCTTCAAAATTGTTTGAATTTTAGGCTTTACAAATATCTCTAGTCCCTTAAGATTGTAATTACTTACTCCCTTGACAAAATTTAATTGGATATTTAAAAGTAATGCACTTTTATGAGCCACATAATCTGCAAAATACCAATTCATAAAATTTTAGTAAAATTTCAACTGATTAAATAATATATTTGATGGGTGACTATAATGTTTTCTGGTGATAATTCTTATGGCTCTTTTCTGTAAAATAAAGATGTGATTTGTTATTGTTTTACATGCTTTACCCTAGACTTTAATTCGATAAATCAAGTGTGGAACAATTATTACATTACATAACATAAACAGTGCTTTATCATTAATAACTTCCTTAATTTATACAATACTGCAATTGATTTGGCTGTTTTTCTTTTTCGATAATTTATGTGAGATTTCCATGTCAGCTTTTCATCAATAATAACACCCAAAAACTTCACCTCACTGACTCTGCAAATCTCAATATCATCAACTCTAAATGGGACATCAATAATTCCCTTTATTCATTCCTAATAGTATATAAAAATGATTAAATGTTAGGAATAAGACCAGACATAAAACAAAACCATCTAAATCATGTAAGTATCGTCAAAATCTTAGAATAACTTCTAAAAACTAAAAATAACTGCAATTTTATTTGCCAGACAAACCCTGTTTGCCTCACACTTTACAAAACATTGAATATGAAGAATTTTGCTCATAAACCTAATTCTCACAAAGCAAAGTTTATTTGGTTACTTCTGACCTAAACAAGGCACACTCAGCCCAGATACCGCAAAGAATGATGGCCATTTTGGTAGCCCAGTTGTGATTTACCAGAGGTGGTCCATGCATGGACCAGCACCACATAAACTAAACCACAACTGTGCCAGTTGTGGTATGCCATCTTAAAAACAGTGCCATCATTGCCAGACCTGGCCCACATTCGATTGTTTCTAGTAGTGCCAGCTTGACACCAAATTTGACCCACAACTGTCTGCTAAGTGGAATGTATTTAATGTTGTCTGAATCAGCAGATATCTTAGCCTAGCATAACTACGCATGGTTAAGTATGTACTGTACACTTCCTGGCCGAAGAAAAGGTAGTGACCTGCATTTAACTAACTGCCATCTGGGGTTGCTGCAGGTGGTCAGGTCTCGGTTCACCAACAGTATGTGTTCAAAGAATGAGGTCAGCTGACTACCTGAATGACCAGGTTATTCCATCAATGAATTTTTTCTTCCTTGATAGCACGGCCATATTCCAAGATGACAATGCCAGGATTCATTGGGCCAGAATTGTGAAAGAGTGGTTCAGGGAGCATGAGACATCATTTTCACACATGGATTGGCCACAGAGTCCATTAAGAATCTTTGGGATGTGCTGGAGAAGGCTTTGCGCAGCGGCCAGACTCTGCCATTATCAATGCAGATCCTGGTGAAAAATGAATGCAACGCTGGATGGAAATAAATCTTGTGACATTCCAAAAGCTTATCAAAAACAATGCCACAGCGAATGTGTGCCGTAATTAAAGCTAAAGGCAATCCAACAAAATATTAGTGTGTGACCTTTTTCATTGGTGGCAACTTTTTTTTTTTTGGCCAGGCACTGTATATTTGCCAAAATGTTCCTTGTCCTAAAAATTTCACCAAAAAACATTTTTTAATCCAATACATGTATTATGCTTGTCAACTTGTGAACAACAAATGGTGCAACCCAGGTCATATTACCATTAAGGACCACATTTGCCACCCAGACTTTGAACAGTTGGTTTTATGACAACATCAGTATTATTTGCCCAGGGAAATCTCACATACAATTGTGATAGCTGTGTAAGTTCTTCCATCAGCCAACCAAATGTTGGCATGAAACATCATCCACACAACCATAGCACGACTGTAAAAAGAACATCCAAGTGCCTTAATAATAATGTCAGGGGACTTCAACCATATTTACATGGATGGAACATTTCCAAAATTCTCACAGTATGCCACCTGCAAAACCACAGATGAAAAATTCCTGGACCTAGTGTCCACGTCCCAGTGGTGTTAAGGACTAAAAACCAGTGGCGCTGATGTTCTACTGTATATTATGTAGACCCTGGAGAACAGGAGAAATTCTGGGATCTGACCTTTGGGGGTGCTTAGCCCACAGCAGAGCCAACCCTAGCGAATTTGACACCCAAAGCTAGATTTTCATTGGTGCAATTTTCTAAATATTACTGCCTATTTTTGTACATTTACATATTAAATCAAGTAATTTTATCCAATTACAACAGCTAACAACTATATATTGAACTTGAAACAGAATCTCAGACGTCTACATCATATCTGCCAACAACTGCTAATATTAATGAGAGACACATAAGCCCCCTCTCCACAGGTGTTCCTGTAGGCGGTTTTCCTTAGTTCTGCCTTGACCAAATGTGTCTCCATTTTCAGTTCCAACTGCATTTTCAGAACGACCTCCAAGGTGGTTCTAAGCGGGTAGAACTGAGTATTGCATGCTTATGATTTTAATGTTAGCGTACTCTGAGCCAGTGGATCGGCTGAACCGAGACAGAACTTGCAAATTACTCCTCCTGGGGAGAGGTGCAGGGAGTGAGCGTGTACAGCTTGAGCTGGACAGAGCAGTCTGAAATGAGCAGATGTCCCAGGAAGTTTTGTACAAACTGGCCATCCATGGTTTCATGTGCTATTATAAACAGTTCTGCGACAAAAAAAAAAAAAGTCAGACTACTGGACCATAAAACCACACTATTTTATTAACTTATTTTTTTCTTTTTTACCACAATGGCTGAAGCCAAGTGCTGATGATCTGCCCACAATTATGTCCACAGAGTTAGGGGCACACTGACATGGAGACAAACACACACCTGAACAGAACCAAACAGACATGAACTGACTAGGTTGAGACTTGACAATGGAAATAGGGCTTTATGTATGTTAACAAGCAGCTGTGGAGTGAGGCGATCCTTGTGGGGTCTAGGAGCAAGCTCCCACAGATTTACAAAAAATAATTACACTTAAAACTATGCATTTTCCAGCCATTTCAAGTGCATTTTATTAAATTATTGGGATTATTAAAACAACATGAAGTCAATATATTTTGTAGGACAGTAAAAACTAGTTTTTAACCTGATTTTTATCTGAAAATTATATTTGGAAATTGCGTTAACATTATTTTTACACATTGAGCATCATGAGTTCGTTTTGACTGCATCATGTGATAGTACTTTTATCTCAACATAACCTCTGCACCATATGACACCTCATGTAAAGCATGGTGAGAATATGGCTACAATCCACACAGCCAGTCATGATTCATTTAGAGTTGGACTGTGAACCATACAATGTACTATCGTTAACAGGTATACTGTTCAGGAAGTACTGCTGCTAAGTCACTCGCAGATAACTGCATGTCTAACGTGCACGGTTCACAGTTCACTGGTTCTCAAGCAACATATTAGTACCGGTAGTGAAACAGTACACTTGACATGAACCATTCGCAGTTCAGTGCCAGGTTCTTAAACTGTGCAGTGCATTAACACTGTTCACCTCTGTACCAGAAGTGGCGCTGTGTCAGCCAAACGGCTCTCATAACTCTTGAAGGGACAGCAGCTTTGTGGAAGGAAACAAGTTTCTCCAATCTAACAATATTTTAGTGAAGGTACATGAAAACAAATGCAAACACACTAATGTCTCCATTATTTTAGCAGATATGATAGGAGAGGGGAGAAAAGTGAGTGAGCCTTTTTGTTTTAAACTAAAGCTCCCCAAACTTACCGTCTTTTCACACCTTCTTCAGATAGCCAATAAAATAACTCAGACGACACAGAGTTTTAAAGGGTTCCAAGATTTGAGAGGATATTTGTCTGTCCTTGTGAAACCAAACTGTAAATACTGAGGTAAAATTTACAAGCCAATTGCACCTCTGGAATTGAGTCAACTTAGTAAAAGCTGAGGACGAGGCCTGGAATTATCTAAGCCATTTAAAGTGACGTGTGGTCAGGGATGGATCGGTTGGCTCTCGCTCCAGGCCGAGTTTGTTGCGAAGGTCAAGTGAAAGTGGAATGTAGCTGAGCTGGATGCTTGCCAGAGGCAGAGTTCAGCTAAAAAATACTGTTTTTAAAACAAAGTGAAAACTTTGTGTCACTCAGGACAGATTTTTTTCTCCTTGTTTCTATAAATTCCAGATATTTTAAGTAAACACATTGAACGTGTTGGTCTCAGCATGCTGCATCAATAAACCTCTCTCCGGTTTACACTACTACTAGAGGTAACAGTCAAGATTTTGACATAAAGAAGATAGCAGCAGGCAGCATGGGCAAACTCAGCAAACTACATACAAAAGAAGAAAATAATGATGAGAGCCAGAAGTGAAGACCATCTGTACAAAGCTGTGACATGTAATAAACAAGAAGGCAACGGAAGCACACAGAAAGGAAAAACCAATTTATGCAGACAGTCGAAAGGMGCGTGGGCAAACAAAGAGACACATCATCAAAGAGAAGTGAACATATCTGTGACTTAAGAACAAATGAAAAGAACCCCTACCTGCTTCAACACTCTATGAGACTATTAAAGCAGTACAAGAGACTTTTTCTTGTGTGAATTGTATGGAATTGTATTGCAGAGTATACCAAAATAACCACATAGTGTAAATTACATAGCATTCACAAAGACTTGCAAGCAATTTCTTTGATGGTCATCCATATGTTTTCCCAAACCTATGTTCCCAACAGTTCACACACCACTATGCTCCTTGAATCCCTATGTTCAGATCCTAATGTTCCCTGGTATAGACAGGTATACCAGGGAACAGGGTACCAAATAACATAAATACCAATAAACATAAGGTGTTTCTGGATTGTAAGGCTCAGCTTGRCCCGCCCCCGCTCCAGTCAGCCTGACCCTTACTCTACTCCAGCCATGGCTGTGTTTGGATTGAGCAGAGACCTGCCTCAATATGGGCAGGATCATAATATTAAACATGAGATTTTATTTTATTTTATTTGTGACAAAACTATAATGGATTACACCAAACTCAAAGGAAAGGTACCACTACTGTACCAGCAGTGTGCCATTTAAGTCAAGAGGACAGGATGACAGAGAACAGTAAGCTAATGTTAGCTTGTTGTCTGGTAGCTCGCTACTGTTGTAGTGTAGTTAAACTTGTGTGGAGAAAAAAATTACATTTGCTGCAAATGATTCACAAAAAGTTTCTTTCGTATGTATGATGTAACACCCTGGTCAACTAACAAATCAATGAGTTGACATCAAATCGGGCCAAGCAGCCTTGCAGTGCAAAAAGGCCTATATAAGAAACATAGATATAAAGGAACATATGTAGATATCAAATAACATAGAGTAAATACAGAGGAACATAGGTAAGAGGTAACACAGTGTACTGGGGAGCTTAGGTACCAAAGAACATGCATACTGGGGAACATAGTACTGACGAAAATAGATACAGAGTAACATAGGTATCCAAGAACATAGGCAACAGGGGACATGGGAATGGAGGAATCCGAAGAAACATACACTATATTGCCAAAAGTATTCGCTCACCTGCCTTGACTCACATATGAACTTGTGTTATCCTATTCCTAATCCATAGGGTTCAGTATGATGTTGGTCCAACCTTTTCAGCTAGAACAGCTTCAACTCTTCTGGGAATGTTGTCCATAAGGTCTAGGAGTGTTTATGGGGATTTTTGACCATTCTTCCAGAAGCACATTTGTGAGTTAACATACTGATGTTGGATGAGAAGGTCTGGCTCTCAGTCTCCACTCTAATTCATCTCAAAGGTGTTCTATCAGGTTGAGGTCAGGACTCTGTGCAGRCCAGTCAAGTTCATCCACCCTGCCATCCATGTGTTTATGGACCTTGCTTTGTGCACTGGTGCACAGTGATTTGGATGGGTGAGCAAATACTTTTTGTAATGGAACTGTTTTAAGGTCGTAGTCATACACTTCGGTTTTAACCCATTGGTTTGTCTATCCTGTCAGAACTAAACTCTACGTCTCCAAACTGAACTCATACAAACTGACAAAAGATGAGATCATAAAAGTTCATAACCTTTCCAGAGAAATGGACTTCAGGTCATTTAAACTGTCCCTTTAAGGTAAACAACAAGAAGAATGCCATGGTTGCCTAACATCTATCTGTTGTTTTGTTAGAAGCAGTGTTGTTTTCGTTAACGATGATGATGACAAAAAATTTTCGTTGACGCCCCCTTTTTTCATGACGATAACGAGACGGTAACAAAATAAGCATAGCTCTTTGATGACTAAGACGTGACAAAACGTGTGTGAGTTTTCGTTGACGAGACGAGACTGGACAAAAATGTTAGTCAATCATTTAGAATGCAGAGTGGAGGGAGGGACAGCAGCGCTGTTCCACGCACGCGCACACACAGCAGCACAGAACATTTCCTCCCATTCTCTCACAGCCTACGCCGCTTCGCAAAAAAATAAGTCCGTCCGTCACCTGTAGCTTAACCAGAGAGTAAAGTCTCCAACATTATTAAAAGCTGTCGCTGGTCCATTCTGAGCTCAGAAGCTGTTTGTTTATGTTTATGACGAAGGTAAAACTCTTTTCTGTTATTTTTTTGGCAGGGGTAGTTAGCAACTGCACATGTCAGTGCTTCTGTCCTGAATAAAAGCCTGGTGCATGTAAACACTCCTTTGCACAAGTTTAATAGTCTACTAAGTTTAGGACTGCACGATGTCCGTTTTTATTAATAAGATGCATCTTCATCGTCCTGGCTGACAAGTTTGAGTTGAACATGCGTGTTCCACTTTATTGCTTATAAAATTGGGCATGTGTATGTTCATTGCACTTTAGCAAATTCTGAGAAATAAAGCCACAAAGTGAGAATGTTTTAGTTTTGGACATTTTTAGAGTAAAACAAATTACACAAATTCACAAATGTTAACACAAATTACTCAAAGTAATTTGTAAAGACTAACGTGTTGTCTTTTTAAGACTAAAACTAAACAGTTCTTTTAGTTTTCATCAACTAAAACTAGACTAAAACCATTAAATATAGAAACAACTAAAACTGACTAAAACTAAGACGTATTTTTGTTCAAAAGACTAAGACTAAAATTAAAATGGCAGTCAAAAACAACACTGGTTAGAAGGGTAATTCGTATCATATGTCAACTGCAACACATGTTCTCACCCGCATCCCTGAGTCGAAGCTTTTGGCATTGCAATAAGAAACCAGAAGATGTCATRTAGAGTGGTAAAGGAAAGACTGAGAGAACAGAGAAGAGTGAGAAATAACGACAGGCACTTATTTATGGGAGGTAGTAATTAAGCTTTTGTTGAGTGTGCTTGGTGAAAAAAAAGATATATGCATTTAATAAGTGGTGTGTGATGGTTCACAGTGACTGAAGTTATCACAGCAATGGAAGAAATGATCTGTAACTTTTATTTTGGTAAAAATACAAATATTACTTGTGGCTGAGTTTCAACCTCACCCTGGTCAGTGTACATTTTTAAAATACCAAAAGTGTTGATCTCCTGTGTCACATGTGGATCTATAACAAGATACAAAGCACAAGATAGGCTCATGGTGCCTTATGAAAACAAAACTGTTGATTTCCTCATTTCTGAGCTGACACAGCTAACATGCAACCTGTTAAGTTTAAAGCTCAACCTATAACTTGATTTTTTTTAATGTGAGGGGATAAAAGAAATCTGAGCTAATTTTGGAGAAAATTTTAAGGTAATTTACTTTAAAAAATGGAACTCCTTTACCAGCTAAAGAAAACCATTTTTCGCACATCAGAAACTCAAAAAGGTTTTACTGCAGTGTACTTTTTTTAGTTATAATTGTTGTTGTTGTTGTTGTTGTTATTATTATCAGTCTTATTTATTGTTCTGATATTAATTTAATATTCTGCCAGTGGAGGACAAAGTCAAACAACCTAATTTTTTTTCTTCAAAAGAAAGGTTTAAAGCATTTTTCTTTTGATAAGAGTTGTACAAATAGTGACAAAAAGCATTAACTTGGCACAGTTCTTTCTGGCATAATAAATTACACAGCTTGAAAAATACCCCTAAGGTGACAAATTAGAAGTATAAAGTTGAACAGTAAGTGGGAAATGTAATTTATCAATTAAAAGCTCAAAAAAAGCTCAAGGGGACAGTCTTTTTTTTCCTGTGGAAATGAAACGAACAATTAATACGTATTAATTTCTGAATGGAGTCAAAAAAATGAAAAGTCAAGTTTTCACATTCCCTGAAACAATGTAGATAAAATCTCACTTCTGAAGATGCTAACTGAGGTAATAATTACCTTGAATGACCTCAGTTTCAAGAAATAAAGTTTAATTCTGGTCAAATCAACTATTTCCAGTCTAAGTGGATTTCTGTCATTTTAAATTAACTCCCATCTGAAAATGTTCAAATTAATGCTTTATTACTAGCCTGGCCCTTGCCTTCCTACGCAGTTCTGCTCAATTCTAGTTTCTCGTCGCTGCTCCGTCTGGGACTTCTCCCATAGACAAGGATTTCGCTGGCAGATTTTTAGCCGGGCCAATCAGAGAACAGAACATCAATTTTCTGCGCAGTGTCTGTTTGTAGTTTATTTTACCTGGGCCAATCAGCAAACAGAAGGCGGAGTTTTGAATGACACCAATTTTCTGCACAGTGTCTGCTAGTTATTTTAGCATACGGCAGTGGAGGAAGTGAATGAAGCCAGTCTGTGTTGATAAGGCTTCCAAATTAAATTAAATTTGTCTGACAAAGCAGCAGCTCTCATTTACAGCCGTCTTGTTTGGCTCGGTACTTCTCTCCTCTCAGTAGGGTTGTTTACAGCACATGCAATTTCAGGTTAGCTTCTTAGCTTAGCCTCCGTTACAGCCACATACGTTGCAGCCAACAGATCCAATCATTTTAAACTTCAGCAGAGGCCACGCCTCCTGCAAGAATCACTTGTCTATGCATCAAGTCCAGACCCTTGTAAGAAGCAAAGTGAAGGACAGGGTATGGTTTAAACCAGGCTACTTTATTAGTAGTATAAACAATTTAACATTAGAAGGATGTTCCAGCAATAATAGTCTTACAAAAAAACTAGTGTTACTGTTAGCTGCTGCTGTCACTGTCTGCGCTTGCAAACCTTTAAAAGATGACAGTAGCCTACTTTGGTGTTATTCCTTCAAAATTAAATTCTGTTTCATCAGACAGACGTTGCTCTAAAAGCTTGATACAACATGTATTGTTTATAACGCTGTCACTGAACCCCACCACCAGAAGGGCTGAACTATTGCCTGAACGGGTCTTATTACAGCTATTCTGAATGTAAACGTGCAGGTCTTTATCTCTGAAACCTGCCTGCATTGCTACCATCATTTTGTAGTGAAAGTATGCGAGGATTCATCACAATTCTTCATTTTATCTGGAGCTTTTTTTCTTTTTCTTTTTGGGTTTCTTTCAGGGAAATAACAGCATGAGTCACTGTGTTTTTCCACTGACAGAAAGTAATACTGATGTTTTCACAGTCCCCAAACATATTAAATATMTCTTGTAAAATGTCAAAAAAAAAATTTTACTCTCAAAGATCAAGTTTTAATGCTAAAGACAAGCTATTTTTTAAACTATTATTCTCAGGTGGGATCATAAAATCTATGATAAAGTGGAATAATGGTGTGTGTTTGTCCTGGCTGAGTCCAGAATGTGTCAATAGCATGAAGCCTGTTAATGGTTCAGCGTGGATGGAGCAGAAAATCGAAGAGTCGCATTCTCTGTTGTGTGCCGTACGCCTGTTGGCAGCCCTTCTGGCTTGAATTCACCACTGCTCTTTTTTTTTGGCCAATTTGCGACAGCTCCAAAGCAAACAGTAATGGTTCTGCTTGCAGACTGTATCACGTGTCGGCCCACCCCGTCTTAGACGGCACCTCGTTCACTAAATGACAAAACAGTGTCAAGTAGCAAGTAATTTCATTTGTCATCTAGTGTTTTTATTAAAAATTGAATGTATATTGTGTTTCCTTGCTCCCAGTGTTATTGGGAATTTACACAGCTGTGTTGCCTGAAAGTTAATGTTGTAGGTTTTAGCTGTTCTTGAAGCAGAGGAGTGATTTTTTGCATCAAGAACTGTTGTTAGCTTTGAGATCAAAATGATACCAAGCATTGTTTTCAAACTCTGAGACATTTCACCCTGTCTTTTAAATCTACAGTATCGTGGGCAATACCAAAATTTGCTCTGTCTGACTTTTGTGATGCTTCATATCATCACAAAAGTCTTTGTACATGTTTTTTAATCCAAGAATCAATTTCTTGGACACATTTATGGGAACAAGTCTTTGTGTTAATGTTTCCCATGGCAGTACTTGGCAGGCATTTTGTGGTTGGACAACATTTTTTAAATGTTTGAATGGCTCTAGTGTTTCACGTTGGATTAGAGACTTCAGATATTGTTACTTTAAAACAGGCAGTTATAGAACCACAGTGCTGCATGGTCACTAGTTGCTTCTTAGGGCTTCTATACGTTTATCCTGGTACAACTGTCTTAGTATGATGTAAACTTTTGGCTGTGCCCTCATGCCATCTAACAAGAACAATATCGCCACAGGTATCACAACTTTGGTATGTTGGTGTACATATAGTATATCTGGCTCACCTTTCGAATTTGGTTAATCTGAGTCACTCATTAAGGTGATCCGGTTCACTTGAGTTGGTCATACTGTGTGTAACCCCACCACCAATCCCCTGCTACCCCAAAAAAAAAAAAAAAAAAAAAACTATGGCAGTTATCAATAATGTACCGTGTGTATAATTGCAAATATGGTATATTTGACTTATTATATTCACTGACTGGAGTCAGCTGTGAATCATTAACCTGAATCAGCTAATCACAGATTCAGCTGTTTTTCCCAGCGAGTCCTCTAACTTGCATTCTTAGCAGTAGTCTACCAGATGCCATTCTGGATTCAGGTTAATAGAGAATTCAGATTTGTGAGTCCCGATTCAGTGTGAAGATTCGAATCATTAAACCAGGTGAGTCAGTAACCGACCTGCTCTAGGTTGTTTCCATGACCTTGGTATCATCAAGTAATTATGGGAATTCCAGCTCTTTTTAGACTCACTGAAATGAACCTGCTATTTTGGCTCCCAAGTGAATTCTCAGATTTTTGTTGCATAAATAATGACCAAAGTATGTCCATCCATCCATCCATTTTCTTCCGCCTATCCGGGGTCGGGTCGCGGGGGCAGCAGCTTCAGAAGGGAGGCCCAGACCTCCCTCTCCCCAGCCACTTCTTCCAGCTCCTCCGGGGGAACTCCAAGGCGTTCCCAGGCCAGCCGAGAGACATAGTCCCTCCAGCGTGTCCTGGGTCTTCCTCGGGGCCTCCTCCCTCCATACCAAAGTATGTGTAAAATGAATTAGTAATGTAAAACATAGATTATATCAAATGTTTGTTTATATGGTGGTTCATGGAAGAAGTTCAGCAGTTTTAAAGAAGGTGTGCTGCAAAAATAAAGTTGTTTCCACATTAGAGGCAAATTTGGAGGCATAGAAGATTTGTTGCATTCTGCATTGTTGCAGATTTGTTGTTGTTAAGCACACACTTTTTTTTGATGAGTTTGAACACATTTGCTTATTCTTTCTTTTTATTTATTTATAGGGCTTTATTGCTATAGTGTAACAGAAATAAATTATAAAATACAACTAAAACAAAAAAACTCATCTGAATTAGAGGAAAAAAGGTTGAATCTTTGTGCATATTATTTGTAAATTTGCAACTCTGTCCAGGGAAACCAACAAAATGTGCAAAATAAAAAGAGAGACGAATTCAGGTGACAGTTTAGCGAAGATTGGGATTCAGGAAGAAATAAAATGACTCACAAAAAAAAAAAAAAAAAACAACTCACGATCAGGAGTTGGCTGCTGCTGTTCACTTCAAAGAGGCTCTTCTTAAAGCTGGAACATTTACGACCAACCCATCACTACCATCAAGGCTGTAGTCTGGGCATAGGGCCAGCGAGGCCCGCCTTGCTTCAAGGATCAAGCTACTCTAGCATGTGCGGTGTTGCCCCATGTTGAGGAGACAATAACAGCACCCTGACCCCCACTCTACCCAGGACCCCGGTATGCTGCCACTACAGTGATAAATTACCATAAACTTGCTATAGAAGTTTTATTAACGCTCAAAATCCTCCACAAGCTGTCACGTTTTATCACATGCAATAAAGAGCTCACTGCATTCTTAATATGCCCCTGAATACGTCCTCGGAACCTTCTAAAACAAAGTTATGGCTTATTACAGTAGTTGTGTTGCATAGACATCCATAGACGCCCTATTGGAAGCTGAATGGTATAACCATGTCGCCGCCATGTTGGAGGTGGCAGAGAGGAGAAAGCAAAATGCCTCGTAGTTGTACGGCTTGGAAATATTCATCACTTCAGATGTCCAAACAAAATAAGACGGAATTACCTTTCACATGTAGGGCTTAACACTTACTATAGATTATATTAAGCCATAGTCTGCACTATTTTCACCATTTTAATAGTGGTTTATGGTTTCCTGCTCACAATTCATTACTATGAATTTACTTTAGACTGCACACAGTTTTAGATGAAAATAAATAAATATATATAATCATAGGTCATGAGTGTATGTTTCCACACAATGACGAAATTTGTGCTCTGCATTTGACCCATCCACACCCAAGTGGAGCAGCGGGCAGCCATGTGAGGTGCCCGGGGAGCAGTTAGGGTTGGGTGTCTTGCTCAAGGACACCATGACATGTGGGCATGGCAGGGAGTTGAACCCAAGACTTTTGGGTCCCAAGCCGGCTGCTCTACCACTACACCACAGCC